>NW_027248280.1:9823961-10123961 GCF_041260155.1 Ptychodera flava | reverse complement strand
AACGGATGAGAATGGATAGCGTATAGCAACGCTGACCTTATTACAATTAATTAAGCGTATAATCATGAAGAGACATACATACAATGGCCTCGTTTTCGGCACTGTACATTTACACTTCAATTTTAAGAAATGCAGCCCAGTCGATTTGTGTTCTCTTTCGTTTGCCATGCGGAAAAGGTCAAGATTATGTTCATGCATAGACCTCTGCTCCATGTAAATTTCACCGCGTAGTCCGTGTATATTGCAGTGCGTAGTGCGTGTACATTGCACTGCGTGGGCTAACAGTCCATCATGTCTACTGTAAGTTCGTCAATCTGTGATATGTTTGATTGAAAATCATAGTATTTTATCGAACCAAGTGTCCATTTTTACATTTTATGTCCACCATATCCACTAACATAAAGATCGTAAAAAGCGAAAGAGCTACGTAGCATAGTGAGCAAAATGAAATCGTATCCGAGCATTAAATATTTCGGATGGGGTGGAGACTGGAGTATGACGTAGACAGAAAGATAAGATCCTAGTATGGGACAGAGCTGAAGAGTTCAGTCTAGAAGAGTGCATCAAACAGCATGCACAGACTGAGAATGGTAGAAGTAAGGATTTTTTACGAGGACGAATGGGGAAAGAATGTAAGCTGATAAAATGTGATAAGTTTATACTTCGTTTGCAATGATAAGCTAGTTATTGAAAGGACAAGAATTCATTAAAAAAGTGGCTAACGAAATGACAATACAGATTCTGAAAGAGAAACGAATAGAAAGGAGAAAGCAACCAAAATCTGGGACTGATTTACGTGACACTTTGCAAAAAAAAAATTATTTTTCAAAACAAAGTTTTACCAGCAGTCTTTTTATCGTTCTCTCTGCGCATATCTTGCTTTTAATTTTAGTGTATTCATTTTGTCATTACTTTTGAGCAATCTTCAAATTCAACACACCAATTCAAATTATTAAAATCAGACAGTCGGATATCCAATCCCTATAACATTATTTTTTATTTATTTATTTATTTATTTATTTATTTATTTATTTATTTATTTATTTATTTATTACAGCGTTACCGACGCTAATGGCGACGCTATGGTATCATCACAGGACGTCATCGCTCAACGCAGAATACGGTTACAGTGTTGGATTCTCCTTCATCGCGTGTCAGGTTGCCATGCCAACGAATATCCTCGCAGGATGGAACCTTTTACGATTTGCTGGAATAGGTGATAACATCGCCGAATTGCGCCACCATTTAGGGACTTGGCGGGAATATAGACCAGTAATGACTATGTAGTGCGTTCAGGATTACAATTTTGAACGGGTCTGACCAGACGATATTTTTTTTCATTCGTTTTTAATAAATATATATTTATACTTTGTAAATGTTTTGAGCGCCGACCGAGATTTGTGCTTGGTCAAGTTCATTTGGTTGGAGGCGATGAACGCCTTGCCAGCAAGCATATCCTAGATAGTTGCTTAGACAACATTGACGAATGAATGTCCTTCTACCGGCGTGTTCCACTTTATTATCAAATAACGTTGACTTTTTTCAAATGTCTTCCTAGGATTTTATACTCACTGAGAATTGTTTTCATTCCTTTATTATACATGTAATAACATAAGACGTATCATTTGAGTAGACGTATCATTTAATTTGAGTATGGAAATCGTCGAAACGGGCCTCGCTTGACGTGAAGAAGGAAGGTCAAGGGTCATTGTACAAGTTTTGGTACTAGACAAACAAATCCGTCAATATTTGAAACTTCATAAATTTCGTCTATATTTATACGTTGGTTCTTTCACAAAAGGCGCGGCCATAAAAACTTCAGAGTCTCCGCAAGCTCACAAGTTTCAAAGTAAGTTCATGCAAGCATCATACTATCAAGGATTTGTTGAAACACAAGCAGGGAGCCGAATACCTGTCTTTGAGGTACATTATTACTGTAGCATTGTGGAACAACTGTTACAAGGGTATCTGTACCTCAGGTACTCTTAATGTATAATGCGCCTCCATAAAAGATATTTGAGCCTTTGTTTTCAACACTTGTCTACCTCTTCTGTGGCTTCATTTTAAAGGTCTTTGTCTAATGGAACTTTTCACCATCTTGGTTGCAGAAAATACAATTTCCCCATGGAGTTAACACAGGGATGGCCGCCATGTTGAGTTTCAAATACCGGCATGAATGTTGGCTAATTTGTTTCTCTAGCACCAAACTTTGCACGTTAACCTTTGATTTTTTTATTCAGATTGGTGAGAAAATGTCGATAGTTTCATTGAATTAAATATGAAACATTCGCTTTCGAGGCGAATACTATGCGATAGAAGACACATCAACTCAGCCCAGCAAGTATGTGGCCGGAGAATGTGGAATTCTATATTTTGCGTCCGAGCTCATGTATCGCCTAGGAAAAAGTAACACAAAAAATTCGTGCAGAATATTCCGTTGTTGACGATCTTCTATCGCAAAACCAAGTCATTAATCTCAAATTGCAACAACGTTAACTTCAATTGCGTACAGCATTTCATGTTACAATCATGGAACCTTGTGTCTATCTTTTAGAAGCACATTTTCACCGTGACAGAAATGAGCAGGTTGTACGAGAAAACAATCCAAAACTGAATCATTTGAATTTGTTGCAAAAGAACGAATTTCTGACTCCTGGGCTCAATCAGAGTTGCCACACTTGGGGTCAGATTTTGCTGAAAAGGAAAGGCAGAAGAAAACTCAAAGATCATTTTAAAATGTTTTGATGAATTAATTTGGAAAGTGTGTTAATTTTCTATTTATACAATGCGACGTATCCATGCTGTACTTGGAAATCCAGGGAAAATCTCTGATACGTATAAACAGAAGTCAATGATTGGATGCAGACTTTCATTTCAGATTTAATATTACTTCAGAGGATCCGTCATCGGAGATCGTAATAAATATAATGGCATTACACAATCCACTCTGTGGGGACTGACTTTAATTTCTGGAGATAAGAGAACTTCGTCGTTGCTGCAAACCATTATTCATTAAACGATAGCAGTTATATATTTGACTCCAGGGGCGCAGTACCAGTTGCGTTATACTGTATCACAAAACAGCGTTTGAGTAAATGTGTACACGTAGAGCAGAGTTCAATTTAGAATTTAGGCCGGAAAAGGTCGAAACACAGCGACATGGAATTGCAAAGTTACATCCAATCGATCGACCCGCTTGATGTACGCGTTAATTGAACCAGTGGAAATTATTTTATTTATTGAGAGAGACTAGACGACTAGACGGAGAGAGAGAGAGAGAGAGAGAGAGAGAGAGAGAGAGAGAGAGAGAGGGGGTGTGTGTGTGTGTGTGCGTGTGTGTGTTAGTAAGTTGGAGCATGAAGTATCCCATCAATCAATATTTTCACGCTGTTTTATTTTTTCTTAATTCATACACACACTTTCCGACATTACAAACAACCTTGTTATCTGATCAAACGTGTTCTGGACAATCTTGTATGCGATAAATCGTTTGATAGGCAAGCGGCCACATCTATGTCTGTTTGTTTCCCGATAGATAAGGATACTTGCACATTGTACTGCGTACAAGACTGCCAGGCCGTAGTGGAGTGCAAAGAAATTTATCGCAGGTCCCGACATAAGTCAGATAAGTAGATGTATCTGGCCCTTCAGACAGCTTGCCAGGCATTTTAAATTCACGTAAATAGCTACTCGGAACGATTTTAAGTGACTTCCAACTCGTTTAAGACTAGCTGTTGTACAAAAAGACTTCTTTATGAGACCAATTATTTTTCTAAATCCGTCCGTAATTGTGCAAACTCACAGTCACAGAATCTGCTGAATAAAGGTATAGCGTGTTATGAAACCTGAGTCCCAGATCAAACATTGTTGATGTATGACCACGGAGGCATATTTTTAGCACAGCTAACTGTTGTGAACGGCAAACAAACGACGTCGGAACTTCAATCTACTCATGTTCGTCGTCTCTTATATTGTTTACGGATTTTATCGAAGTACTACGAAAAACCATCCTCATCCAGCGGCTAGCATTTTTTTTGGCTTGATTGAAGTGTTTTCAGTGGAACCAGCTGTACTTTCTGTGTTTTTTGCCGACGAAATCAAAAGCGTTACTTTCCATTTGTGCGGCCACTTCGTAGCAACTCCACTAAACGAAAATCAACCGATGTAATTAGAGGTACCGTATAGGGTGGATGAGTATGGGTGTTCACGTAATGAACTAAACCGTGGCATGAATATTTCATGACTACCAGAGTTTTCCTCAGAATGTGAGGCAATCTGCTACACTAACTTGCCGTCAACCATTCGAAGATCGTCCATGTAGCCGACACGAACACGAAGTGTCTGTTACCGGCTACCAAAAACTATGAAAAATAGTAAAGAATGAGCTACAAAATCACTATCAGTTTTAAGTTGCAGGTAGAATAAGTATGTGCCTTAGTAAAAAATAATATAAAATAGTAGAAAGTGAAGAACCAGCTGAAAGTTAATTGAGGAGACCTTGACCGCATATCATTTGCATCTCATTGTCGGCTACATGGACTGTGTGCCCACCATTCGATGATGAATATACGAACAACTCGTCTCCCTATTGAAATCCGTCCCCAGCAGAGCTGGTGCTGCATTCAAAATATTTATTTAGGAAAAAAACTATACAATTGTCACATCAGATTATCGACTCACCAATGAATAAAATATAAACCGATTAAATACGTATGACGCATGTGTCTTTTAATTGGAAAAAAGTGAACTTTTAAGTGGATATTAAGTAAAGACATTGAAAGGTGGATATTTGATTCATAATGATAATAAGACAAATGCCAAGATTAATGTATGGCACGCGATGTTGCTCTCTAATTTTCTATGGGCAAAATTTATCGCTCGCATCGGTGGCAGCCCGGGCGCGACAAAGCACTACAACATGATTATTCGGGGGCAAACAGAAGAAAATGAGCGGATCTTTTTAGCACTACTAAATGAAAATGCGGCCGGTTATAATCCTTTGAGTGCTGTAATTTTTCCCACCAAAATTTTAGTGCAATATTTTACCAATTTTCATAAATTTTCCTCTCATTTTTTTATAATTTTGGACCAAATGGACATTACATTATATTGGCTACAGTTTTTTTTTCCAAAATCTGAAAAAAATTGACTGATATTATGTAATATAGATGACAAAAACTGACTTTGGCGCTCAAAGGGTTAATGCCCCTATCGGAGTTTTGAGATAATGTGCAGAAGCAAATTCAAATTAATGTACGGGAATTGTTAGATAATAGCTTGTGTGAGCAGAATATGTTTAATGCACATAATTTTAAAATTCATCATCATACTTCACTCTCCACTTTGTAGGGGTAGATATTGATTTCAAAAATAAATGCTACATACTTTCGTAAACATTTTCAAAGTGGACCATATTCTTTCAATTGCCATAGGATATTGCCATAGCAACTAGTTCACGCAAACAAAACATGGGCGTTTATCTTGGGCAAGGTGGTGTGGCCTGACTTCTTTACAATCTATTACCGGTGTCAATGCTTACAAGTTTTGTTGGTTTTTAGTACTCACTTTATCAAAATAGGACGCCAATATCTCGGAGTCGTGACTCTGCTCGACCCATATCAGCAGTTGCCGTCACAACGAAACGATGCGGCCCTGTGATAGGCAGCTCGTACAAATTAACCGCAAACGACAAAACGGACTGTTTTTTCACGCCGATCGATAGTCCGTGACAAGGTAAAAGACGACTCGAGTGGGGCGTTTTCTCCTCCAACTTTATTGGCGGGCATATTTTTACTTTTGTCGATCAAAAGGTAAGCTGATCGTCTGCTGTTCACCTAAACTCACCTTTTAACAACGTTAAAAACTGTTGTTCATTCTAAAACTTTCGACAAACTCGTCAGTTTACATGCAAATAATATTGTGTGTCGAGTATCTACCATGCTGGCGCCACGATGTAGAAGAAGTTGCAGGCTTTTGCGTCAACGATGCAGACGAAGTTTGGTTTTTTTGGCGGGTTGCGGGTGTACTTGTTATGGAAGCAGAAAATGTTTAAACTTGTGCGCAAATTAATTTTAACGGAATCTAACGATCATGCTTAAGCATAGACGGTATCAATCAGGAGCCATAATGCAAAGTTATAGTCTGAAACACGAATTACTTAAAAATTGAACGATAATTTTAAAATTCAAATTAAAATGGCTGCTGTGTTCTGTATGAACTCCCAGAAGGAAATGTACTTATGGAAACAAGAAAAATCTTCGTCTGCGCGGGCTTTTAAATGATGTCACACGATTACAAGATCAGAATGGCATGGTTATGATTTGAGGATCCGACAAGTATCTCCGGGGGGCATATTATATTTCCGTCAGTTCATTCTTGTTTTATTCCCAACAGCTTGAAGAGAAATGGGCAGCGGAGCGTCAAGGGGCAAGAATGAAGTATCTCCCGCGGAAAGTCATGAGGAAGGACGAGCAAAACAAAATGTCCTTAGCGGAGGCGATCACGGAAATGGGAAGAAGACAAACGTGGTCCAGCAATCAAATGCGAAGACTGCAAAAGTGGCGCCTAAACCTTTCGAGATAGACCGCAAAAAGATCGCACCGCGGTTATGCGAGTGTCCTCTTTGTACAGGGATCTTCAACTACCCCATCAAAGTACTGCCTTGCTTTCATTACTTCTGCATGCGTTGTATGAAGAACGTCCCTCGCAAGCGAGGTTCCAAGGGTTTCAACTGCCCTCTGTGTGAACAGAAACTTGACAAGCTTCCACCCGGAGGCATCGAGAACCTGCCCGACAACTATTTTATTCAGGACGTCATCGAGTACTTCGGCGCTGAGGAAGCGCTGCGGAAGTCGAGGACGTGTCAGCCGTGTGGAAGTAGAGCACCTACCGTGTTCTGTACGAGCTGTAGGGTGGCTTTCTGCGTGGAATGCAAACGGAAGCATAAAAACATACCACCGACACGAAACCACTACTTGAAAGGGATCGAAGAGTACCGTGAGGCCCTGAAAAAAGGCTCGCCTTTTGAAAGACCCGTGCAATGTCCACTGCACGGCGAGAAAGATCTCACTGTTTTCTGCAAGACCTGTGACAGACCGCTGTGTTCTGAATGTTCGGCAAGAGACCACCCGGTTCCCCAACACCAGCACGAAAGCCTCGATGAAGCGGTGGTAAGAAAAAGAACCGAACTCAGAACTTTAATGGAAAACCTGAGACAACTCCAGGCCAGAGTGAACAACAGAATTAAATTTCTGGAACGAGAAGATCAGGAAAACGAAAGCACGTACAAGCACGCCGTAGAGAGGATAAAGAAACGATCGGCGGCTGTGATGTCCACTTTGCAAAACGTCGGCGCAAAGGTGGACAAGAGCAAACGCGAACTCCTTGATATCGTTGACAACGAGTTCAAACAACGCGAGAAGGCAATTGCTAAGGCGGAGCACAGCCTAGACAACGGCATTGCGAAGACTAAGAAGTCGTATCACTCCGCCGCAAGCCTCCTCGACAACGGCGAGGGTGCCATATTTGTCTTCTTGTGCAGACAAGTGTTCAACGAGTACGAAAGCAACGAGTGTCACCTGGTTACGTCCACAAACATCCGGGAGGTCAGGTTCGTCAACAATCCCGACGCGATGAACATCACCATAGCAGCAGACATGCTTGGCACCATTGGCTGATTGCGCCTCAGAGTCGGGTGCGAGGCGATTTCGGATTTAAACAAACCGGAAAATCATTTGATTCCGTCCATAGCAACGTTCGCCACACAGAGAAAAGCAAAGGGCAAATTTATTAAGTTTTTGTGGGTTTTTTTTCCAGCTTCGTGTTATTTGATTTTGAAGTACACATGCTTGAATTGCAAAGAATGTAAAATGACCGAAAAGGACATCTGCCGATAAGATAATGGATATTTTCGTCTGCGTACATTAAACTTTGATCCCGGACGTATCTGTCGGTACCTGATACCATCAAAGTATAACAAAGACTTTTTGATAACGTCGTGTTTTTCGCCAGCTTACTCGATTAGATCAAACTTGACCTGTATAAGAGAACAAAGTTACGGTACATTGGCAACCTAACAAGTTCGCAGGGTGTTCAACTATGGTAATCTGAGGATGCATTGTTAACACGCCACAAACCTAACCTCTGATTTCAAGACTGCTGGAAGAAGGACATTAAGTTTTTAAGGCACTTCCGGGGCAGTACTACTTATATCATTGCTGATACCTTTTGAAAATCATATATATTTTACACTTGATAGTTAGACTAGTATGTTTTGAATTCTAGCGATCAATATTCCACTCCTGTATTGTTTTTTATATTCTTTCTTGTGTACATAAGAAACAAAAACCGCTGCAGTTGATTTTTTTCTTTGATAAGGCGCTTTATATAAAATTATTTGTTTGCTATCAGCATGCTTGTAGGTTTCCAGAGAAAATTAAGAAGACAACCACAGGCACTATAACAAATAAAAATAGTATTTTCCCAAGAGAAACCAAATAAAAATTGACCTCATGATAATACACTTGTGCTTTTGCCTGTTTGTGTTTTTTCCCTGGCCATCTGGTATTTTTTTCAAATATCCAAAGACGACAAGAAACAAAGAATTTTTTTGAAATGGCCTTAGTTCGGTTGTTCAGGAGAGCTCGAGGGTATTTGTACTTTAGCACATATGGAATAATTAATGTTCGTCATTCGTATCTTTGAGATATATACTTACGGTGTTAGGTGGGCAGAACACAAATTGTATTACAAAACAAAGCCTAGTGACGTTTTCAACACTGTGTACATGCCTGTTGTGATGATCTTGTCTTTAATCATGTAACTATTTTCACCCTATCGATGAAAAGCGACAAAGATCGGTATAAAAACGTTCGGCTTCGAGAAAACATCGTTTTGAGTAAAATTGCTTCTCTTGACCATTAAGAATCCCAGCTACAATATCATGTGACGATCAATCGCTGATTAATCGTTCAGATTATCACCCACACACCTTATCCTTGCCGTCATTGGTTGTCAGTTTACAAGCAGTGCTTTGCAGACGCTCAGCATGATGGCCGACTGTACATCGCAATTTATGGTTGCATCCCCAAATTGTCATCAGTGCATGACGATTGAGGTACCTTAAAAAACTTGACAATGTATGCAAGATTTTCAGTATTGGTTGCAAGGAGCTTGGTGTTGACGTTGGGTTCGCCGAGACAAAGACTAGTGCGGAGAAGCAGAGACTAAGGTCACCGCGTAAAATATGTCAAAATATGTCCGTACAGTTATTAATTTCACAAGTTATGTTTTCAGTGTAATTATAGTTTATTGTTCTATTCCCCAAAGCATATTGAGATATACAGTATTCAGATTTTCAACGTATTCTGTAGATATATGTAAACTAAATTATTATTTTTGGTAAGTAACTGCTTGACGTTAAAAGTAAACAACAAAATTTCATTTTACACGCACATAAATGATAGAGACCGCCGTGTTGACAAACTAAATAGTAGGTGTTTCATCGTGCTTTTGGAGTCAAAGGAGAGCATTCAATTGTTAGACAAATTCAGAATTCCAAAAAAATCTTTGAAATTTGCAGGTTACTAGCCATTAAAACCATGAAAGAACCTGCATATCCCAGTGCATAAATGTAACCGTTTGATTTTAAAGCAAGGGGTGGTTTCAAAACTCACCACAGTTCTCTCACAAGTATCCATTTCATTGTTACTATTTATCTTCTGTTATCAGTTGAGGGTGGCGTTCAAGTCTGAACATCTCTGCAATTACGGCATGTATATTTCATTGGACATAGCTGCTTTTAACTTCGAGTTTAGCGATTGTCAACAAACGCCCCTGTTTTGGTCAAACTTCAACTTTCGTCGACATTACCTGCCACCACCCAAACATTCCACCTGGTTTAATTGCAGCCTGGCCTAGCAACGGGCACGGGACAGTCAAGTCCTGTCCCCATTTCGCTTATTTCCTTCTCCGAGGCAAGCTTAAGGGGACACTTCTCTCCGCGTCACTCTGCCAAACTCTCAAGCCAGAATGCAAATCTGGCCCTATTCCAATATATATCTTTCGCGTTTTATGTATTTAAGTTTTTTTTACGTCGCAAAATTATTAATAAATTCTTGAAAGTTCAACTGCTTTGAGTATTTTGCGTGTTTGTTGATGGGTCAGTACCACTGCACAAACTGTATTATGGAACGAACTTGAGACAGAATGCGCAAAGTATTGTGGGCCATTACGTAGTGCCATAATAATAATATAGAAGAAATATCCGATTGGCATCTTTAGGCAACAAGCGAAAAATAGCAGCAAGATTTGCCTGTCATACTATGCACATATTGACCGGCCATTAGGGTAACAGCACATGCCAAAACAAACGCGTACGTATGCTGTTACCCGAACATAATTAGTCGATATGTGCCATTTGCAACAACAAATCATCGTAACGCACCTCGTCCGAACTATCTGTTGCGATTCGTTGATTTACGGTCACGTGTTATATGCCATTTTGACGTTGGTACATGCAAAGAGCACCTTACATGTCAGCTGTTTCCCAAATCGTTAACGTGTTGACCTTTCGGAACAACTGTTGACTGGGGGAATTTGAAAGTGGTGTCTACGAATGCGTATATTCTAGAATGAGTAAAGAAGGTTGAAGTGTTGTCTGCGACCGAGAGCTGAGGAAATTCTCGATTTTTTGGAAGAAAATTGGATGAGGTGTGTATACAAAACACACATTGACTGGCCATATTCGGGTAACAGCATACGTTTGATTTCCCTCAGGGCCAGAGAGTCACCCAAAACAGACTGCCAGAGTGTATACACCCAATAGATACGGCGACCCGACACACTTTGGCTATTGGAGGAAATATTACCTACGGATTTCTAACATGCATAATAGATATTATGTTTGTTGCGATAGAAACACCCAAAATGTGTGTGTACACTAGGCACTACAAAAGAAATCTTAGGGAGCCTTCAGTAATGACAGGGGGTTGTTCGGGGAATTCGAGAAGGGTCACTTTTTATAAACCTATCTTGGAGGCAGGGTCATTTTTAACAGAAGCTGATTTTACAGCCTGGCCTTCGATTGTCTATGAGATTTTTCCAAAATACAACGATTCTTTTAAATACACACACATTATCCACAAGCTTCACAAGCAAAGATGATGGAGTGGTATCCTACATTAAACACCTTGAACAGTTACAACTGATGAAAGGCCTGCGCAAGAGAAAAAAAACATATAGGACAGGTGGCAAAGTGTATATCAATTATCAACCGTCCATAAATGCACAGATATTGTTAGTTTTATATTGGAAAAAAGTGATTATAGTTTCTCTATAGACTACAATGTGCAGTGAATCAACATTTCGGTGAAATTACAAAATCAAATTTCTTACACACATGGACGTGCAACTACCCTAGTCGAATCATTTACATTAAAATGAATGATCAAACGTCTATAAATACTCAGATTTAGCTAATTTTCTATTGGATATACATAGTTTTCTTATAGACTACAATGTATTGTGCATCAACAGTTCTGTGGAATTCCAAAATGAATTTTCTTGTACACATATGGACTTGTAACCACCCTAGATAGTCTCATCAAGTACATTAAAATGAATCATTAAACGTCTATAAATACACTGCTTTAGCTAGTTTTGTATTGGAAAAAAATCTATTCATAGTTTCCTCATAGAGTACAATGTATGAGTGAAATAAAATTTCTTGCACACATTTGGAGTACCTGTAACCACCCTAGTCTAATATAATACATTTAAATGAATTATTAAACGTCTATAAATGCACAGATGTTATTAGTGTAGTGAATCAACATTTCTGATGAAGTCCATAAAACCCCAATTCCTTGTAGTACACACATGAACGTTTTACTTTCCACTTCAAGCAAAGTACATTTACATATTTAATCAAATATATATAAATGCACAGATATAGCTTGTTTTGCGGGGGAAAATTGTCAATAGTTTTCCTGATAGACTCCCATGTATTATTATTTTAATTTTTTGGTGAAGCATCATATAAACCGCATCTTGCCTTTTGATACCGGTACTTGCGCAAAATATGGTGAGCCTCCCGCAAATGCACGAAATATCATGTCCCTTCAAAGATGCTTGCGCGATAAATTGCAACCTTCCCTCTAAAGACGCCAGCCCTTTCCCTGTAATTTCTGTCCCTATCTTACATAACAAACCAATTGTTACGTAAATTAGCAGATTCTGCTTCAGAATTTCCAGGGATGAAAACTGCATTGGTTGGAGGGGTGGGGCAAGTTTTAGAATGTTGAACTGAGGTGAGGGTCACACTTTAGACACGACGATGGGAAGGGTCACATTTTACAGTACGGATATACACTAAATGCCCCTAGCCCATTCCCTTGTAACTACTGAAGACTCCCTTACTCAAATGGGCATATTCTAATAGAAGTATTCTCAAAACCCATGATGCCTGAAAAGCCTTGCCCGTCGTTTCAGGCGCAATTTATCTAATGGCAGCATTTCTTCCTTGATCATAATTGCGTATCTCCATTACTTCAAGTGATAATTTTACTTTAGCGGATACAATATTAACAAACAAGGATAAGGCCTAAGAGAATAGCTAGTCTGTATTCCCATGACAGCACACACATGGAGCACACATCTGTTGAGGGGAACCAAAAGGTAAGTATGTATAGTGTGAGAATTTTAACGAACCAAGCTTTTCCTGGAAAAACCCTCTTTTAATGCTTTACGTTTTGGTCTTCTCGAAACAATTATAGCGGACATGAATTCTTACCTCTCCTCATACTCAACAGTCATATAAGACCATTCACCTAGGAGGCCCTTTCTATTCCGTGTTTTTTCTTTACTGAATGGTCTTGCTTGTTTCAAACGCCGAACACTTTAGTGCCCCAACACGATCTTAACTAGCATGCTTACAGTTCTTATTGTATTATTGATTTCTAATCATTTCCAGTCAGGGTTATACAGCTGCCTCGGTTGCCTTTGTGCCACACTATGTGTTATGTTCAAAGATTAATTGTCTCTCCTCTGTACTTCACTTTGTAGATACTCACAACGATGCCAAGAGAAGGATATCGAAGGACAAAATATCTGTTAATGCTTAACCACTCTGCAATACTAGCTTATTCAAAGAACATACAAGATAATTGATCTAGACAGAGTATTTCTACATTTCAAGAATTTATTATCCACAATCCATATAATCATTTAGGTTTCTAGTCATTAAATGTTAACAGTACAGTAAATTGGCAATTAATAACTACAGAGATTTTTGGATATACATAGAATATGAAAAAAAATGACTTTATGCATTTTATCGAAAGACAAGACCTAATTCGCCCATAATGATTCGCCCCTCTGTTGACAAATGTTGAATACGATAGATACCATACCGTTGCTTTATACAGCTGCATCTAACGCATTAGCTGTATTACTTGTCCTTAGTTTGTATTATTTAGTGTATTTATTTAACTTGATTTCCATTTGGAGGAACACTTTTCTCAAATCTCCAGACTGTTTCTAGCTAAGATGTCACACATATTTTCCAGTATATCCTGATATCTGTTTGTAATTTATTTTCACTTGATCTCAATTGCAATGGCTCCTTCAAATCCTTCTATGTGTTTTTCTTTTCTTTGGTATTTTTCTTTTTTTTGTTGGCTGAAATCTTTGTAACTGCGGCAAACATGTACACATGAAACTCTGAGCCATGTATAAATAAGTGAGTTACCATAACTAGAGGAACGAACTTCAAACAATGGATTATTATAAATGTTTAATCATTTTACAAATAAAGTATTCGCAGCCTACAATCTCAACAAAAGTCTTGACCAAGTGCACCACTTACAGAGTGCAGATTGTTTGGTGTAGGATAATAGCAGCTAAGCTTCGAAGGGTTCCCACTTCAGGGGTGTAATATACTCCTATAGAAACAGAAATTCTTATCTTATTATATCGGCTTAATTCTTCAAGGGCACCATTGACCACCCTTTTCCAAATTCAAGAATGACAATCAGGATTCATCCTGAAAATGTTCGGATTGTGGAAACCAATCACCTTAAGTTTACTGATATTTTAAGATCAAAATCATCTCCAGTCCTTGTGTTTAGCCAACGGGGAACACCAAATTTTCATTTAAAAACTGTTTTTGCTGAACAGAAATAAAATGAATCTACACACGCAAAGGATAAGCAGAGTACTATTAAATTTTGAGTGTCCGATATATCTATTATATCCATACCAATAGTCAATATTTGACAATGGACTTATTATTCGCTGATCTTGACTGTATTTCTTCAGAGATGTTCGCACTTTGACGGCCCACTGAATAGTAAGCTCCGAAGATTGTACGTTTGTTATTAGTATTCTTGTAATCTGAGCTGAGGAGTACGGACGCTTTCTCAACCCACTCTCAGCAACCGGCCTCAGTGGGAAGACGTGGCTGGCTTGCAGACTATCTAATGATCAGTGACAATCACGTACGACAACGCACATTCAGTGTGCATCGGAGGGAAATGTCCAGAAATGCCCGATGCCTGGTGTCGCGCTCTGAAACCACTCCTTTCATTTCTCAATCTTGCGCCATTCTCCAATAACGCCAAGGAGAAAAATCGTCTGTTGGCATTTAAAGCGCAGTGGTCGTCGTGCTGCGCGTGCGTGATTTTTTTGTTGATAAACATAAATTTTTGTAAACATAATAACTCTTCTCAACTTCAATAGGAGTGAGATGGGAGTAGTCCCCCACATTGTTAAGGCCTTTGTAAGACTCAACATCATGCAATAGTAAAATATTAAGATCGGAAACGAACTTCAGTGGTGTATTTCTATCTATAAACTCGTGCAGAGCTACGAACATTGGGACATTACACTCAGCACATTATGTCGCTGAGTTTACTGCACGTAGACACAGTGAACAAAAAGGTTTGATCGCGCGCGATCACGTTGGTTGTACACAATGCTATGTACAGTACAGTGAAAATGCATAACTAAAATGATCAACATTGCCTATATATGTAGACCAGCAACAAGCACAATGCCTAACACAAAAAATTACACTCAAGACCATGATCGGCAAGCCAGAGCAGGACACGGGGGATATTATTTTGATACGGTCACCTCGTTGACGTACACGGATATAGAAAATCCGGTCCAACACGTACTGGCCCGCGACGACTTGGCCCACAACCAACTGTTGATCACCATATCTTACTTCTCCTAGTATTACGTGGTAAGAAATAATAAAATGACAGGAAACAATAGACAAAACGAGCGGGTTTTTGCGGCATTTGGCAGGAAAATTGCACGGCTATACACCGTGCATAGACGTAACGAGAGATCCTGTGCCCCGGTCCTGTGCACGGTCATGGCAGTGATCCAACCGCTAGCTTGTGTAGGCCTACCGGTGCTGGGCAAACTTCGTTGTTGTACCTCCTGATTACCGGGTATGTCTGAATCCTCTTTCAAGTGAGATAACCCCCACATAACAAGAAGACATATGAAAGGTCCTTCGCTTGACTTGATACCTGTACTCGGAATTCTCGTTTGCACCCCCAAATGGAGTAAACTTTGTAGTTGAGTTGGATTCTCCACAGCAGAGTGTAGCGCGCCATATACCCGGTTTGACACGGACGTTCATACAGAGCACGGAACGGACCAGATGCAGAGATGCTTCTTGCTGCAGCTGGCATTGCTCTGCGAGCTGTAGATTTCTGTAGTTTGGGTTGTTGTCTTTGTACTCCTGTCGGGCCTCTTAAAATGAAAGCTCTCGTCCTTGCTAGCGATGTCGAAAACTAGAGCCCGGTCGTTGATAATCTGTTGGCGTATACGTACGTCTAGCTCTATGGCTCGAGCGATAACAGTGGCCGAGCCCCATTCAACTGATTCAAGAAAATCATGAGCAAATGTGATCTCAATCCAGCATGCAATTATTGTTCAATATTCAGCAGATATTTAACTTAGATTAATTGACCTTTTACTGCGTGTTACATTTGGTTAGTTGGTATGCTTGCGACAGATCAGCCGCCATTTTTACAAGCGGCAATATCGCAAACATTACAATCAACCCGTAACATGTGCGGCGTTCTTGGATTTGTTTACAACAGAGGGGGACCCTCTCAGGAGGATGCGCAGCGCGACGACCACTGCGCTTTAAATACGATATAAACTTATTAATTGTTACAGAAGCACGATGCAGCTAAGCATAAATTTGGTATCCTTTGGATTCCGTTTTGACATAAAAATTAAGTATGTTTTTGTTCTCACTTTACATTTTCAATATCGGGGAGACATGATTAAGACAAACGTACGGTTGGATGATACCTTTAGTCAGCAAACATGTGATCAATTAGAGATCATCTCCATCCACTGGTATACCCTTTCCCGCATCTTCAACTGAGTATACCTTGATACACACTTTGTCTGCATCGCTCAGTGCCAGTCTGTACGGACTGTAGGGAAAGACAGCCACGCCTGTTATACGGAAACTCTGATCAACTTCGTCGATGTAGGTGACCAACTTGAGTTCCGAGGAGTACATCTTGACCTTGCCCCAGCCGCAGACAATGATGTTGTCATACTGGTCAACAGCAAGGGATGAGCTGATGGTGACTGAACCGCTATCGGCGACCTTGGAGCTGCCTTTGTGACATCCCTTGAAATCAAGCAGGGTCACCAGGAACTTATCTTGCTGCAGGAGTATGACGTCACACATGGAGTTAGTCGCCAGCGAGACTGTGTCGCAGACACCTCCCCCGTGGATTGGAATTGACCTTCCCGGTTTGTAGCTCTGGTCGAAGACGGCGATTTCAAGGCCGGTGCTGCGATTGGTCTTGTCGTTTACAACGAAAATGAGACCGTGATCACAAGTGGCAATAGCATAGGGTCTAAGATTGGTGCCAAATGTGCCAGCATGGCGGAACATCCCTCGTTCAACGTTGAGACGATGGATGCATTGATTGGCAGGATCCGTAATCAACAGCGTGTCATTGCCAAGTAGCACTATGCATGCTGGCTTGAAAGGAGCAGGTTGACTTATTGGTTGCAAGAAAACGCCATTTCTATCCAGGACCGCCACTTGCTGCTTCCCTTTATCTGTCACAACAATTTTCTCATCCGGTAGCACCACGACGTCTGACGGGTCAGTGAGCATATTCCTACCAAACACGGCGAC
The DNA here is from genome assembly GCF_041260155.1 of Ptychodera flava. Taxonomy (NCBI): domain Eukaryota; kingdom Metazoa; phylum Hemichordata; class Enteropneusta; family Ptychoderidae; genus Ptychodera; species Ptychodera flava. The sequence continues at coordinate 10,106,776 of NW_027248280.1, read as the reverse complement.
ACCGTCTTTGTCAAAGGTTGCAGACGCCATTTTGTTCGGGTTTGTGCCTACACAGAAGATAAAATGGCATTCGCACATCAGCCAAAAGTATTTGCAACAAACGTTGAAAGGGCAATGTTGGTTGCAAATTCAGAGGTGTTTACTCTAGGATTTGTAACTCGTGCATGCAAAAAATTTATGGAAGAAATAAGTACAGACTAAGGAAGGCCTGATCCATAGGTAGACATAATTAGGAGTTATGTGTTGATATTAAAGTAGTGTGCGCCTCGAAATTGAAATAAATAAAGTTTTGCTCAATTGTTCAAAAAGAACGACTTTTATAATTATAATTGCAAATAGAGAAACAAATTACCTAACGTTTACCAATAGTTTGAATTCAATATTGCCGCAATCCCTATGAGCATTTTATGTTCAATTTTTACAAAACTAAGACAACGACGACCTAACGAACTTCAAAGGCTTCAGAATGAGCCTACACAAGCGATAGATCAGGAAACTTTTGGCAAAATTTGAGAATCCGAATATCCCCGAAACGCATTCTACCATAATTTTGAAATGAATCATATTCAAGTACGAGTAAAAGTTAGAAGTGCGAGTAATCTCTTACCCTTCTTGCTTAGAACGTCGGATGTCTTTATCATACCAAGTACTCCAGTTCGTTCGTCGCAGACTGGCGGGTTCACTTGCTGAGAAAATGTTAGAGGCGGCTTGTTGGAATTACCGCCCTCGATGTCAACGGATAGCAAGTTGCGCCACTCAGCAAACGCCTGGGTGGTCATCAGCAGAAACGCCGCCTCGTTTGTCTGATCGTTTAGGCTATTCGCCATCTCGATTGACTTTGTTACTTTCACGAGGGCGGCGTTTACCACGTTCCGTTGTCTGCCGATAGCGTTCTTCCTCTCATCGTATCTATTCTCCAACTTCTGTGTAAGTTGACTTTCTTGCCGCCTTAGATCGCCCTCTAAGCCTTTCACTCGATCAGATGCAGCATTTGCCTCGCTCTCGATTTCTGTAATGGGGATATGTCGTTTCGCGTCGTTGACTTCACTCTCGTTTTTCACGATCTCTTTCAGGAATTTATGCTGGTTTACAGCTGTGCATGTTGAACCATAGACGTCTTTCAATTTGAGCCGCGTGCCATCTATGATTGTGCTGATTTCCATGGGGTTGGAATCCGCATGAAAGTGTTTGGTGTGAACGCACTCTGAGCAGACAGGAATGTGGCATGACACGCAGTACAGGTTCAGATCCTCGCCAAAATGCTCCGGACACGTCACAGCTCGGGTGAATGGAGAGGTTTTCAGCACCTTATTACGGAAGTCATCGCTTGTCATGAGGCTATGGTTGTGACTCTCGGTCACCGGCAGACTAGCGTGAAGAACTTTGCAGTCACCGCAGAACAGAATCTGACAGTGGACGCAGTACGACTGCGACTGCGCATTTGTGCACATTCGACACAGCAACTCGGGAGGCTCGTCCGCGGCGTGCATGAAGAAGTCGATGAGGTCCAAGATGAAAGTGTTGTTCTGAAGGTCGTCTACCTCCATGTTTTGCAAGCTGTGTTTGTCTTTGCAGAGTGGACACGTTATAGATTTAGAATCCGAAATTTTCGTCAGGCATTGCTTGCAGAATGTATGGAAGCAAGGCAGCATCTTTGGTACACAGTAACGGTTGTCGCACATGGGACAGTCAAGAAATCGGAGTTGTGGTTCGCCTGCAGGAAGGTAATCTTTTTGGGAGCGATCTGTCTCCCCGCCTTTTTTCTTCCCAAAATAATATTCGTGTGGACTTATTGTGTCTCTCTCGACGAGGGGATCTGCGAATATAGAACACAGATTCTAAGTCACGATACTTCTCATGTTCAATCTTGAGAACGCCAGACTATTTGTCTGTCCGTCTACACATTTGCATGCATACAAATGTGTGTGTGCGTATGTATGTATGAATGTATGTATGTATGTATGACATTGTCTGTCTGTCAATGTGTGTGTATGTATTTATTGTATGTATGTGTATAATATACAGTGTCTTCATTCGGGGTTCGAACCCTCAACATATGGCATCCAGTCATCTAGCGGAGAAGCAACAGACGGAACCGTTCGGCCAAATCCCCACTCTCAAAAAGAGTGGTTAAATCACCGAGCTAAGTTGTTGCATTTTCAGCTCGCGTGTTAACACATGCGAGCTAATGTCGCTGCCATTTCTCAGTCTATGATATAGCATTATTGAAAGTCATTATGCAATTTTACTTCAGCCAATTCCTTATTTGAATATTTAATGAACTTTTCTGATTAGGGATATATAACTGAATCGACCAGACCAAAGTATACGAAACAAGCATAATTACGTCAGCCAATATCTTGTTTGCATATTTAATGAACTGTCCTAATTAAGGATATTTATCTAAATCGACTTGACCAAAGTTGACTAAACTTGCTATGTATATAGATACTATGATACAACATTATTGAAAGTCATTTAGCATTTTTACTTAAGCCAATTTCTAACTTGCATATATAATGAGAAGATTTCAGTGAATTCCTTATTTGCATAATAATGACTTCTCCTAATTAGGGATATATACTTGGATTTACTTGATCAAAGTTGGCAAACCATGCCATGTTCATTGATGATTATACCAGGTTATAAAAACATTTAAAGTCATCTGCATTTTCATGTCAGCTAATTTATAATTTGCATGTCTGATGAGCTTTCACATGTTGGTATATATAGCTTGAAGGACTTGACCAAAGGCAATTACACTTGCTATATAAAGTGGTGATATAATGACAGCAGTCAAAGAAATTAATTATTTTTATTTCAGCTAATTGTATATTTGAATACTTAATGACCTTTAGAGTTCATCTATGGTGTATATTGTTCATTATGTTGATCATAACACTTTCAATGCAGTTGCACACATGTGACAAAAGTTCAAATTTACACATAACTGCAATATATAATGAAACACGCGAGCACTTTCAGTTCATATCTGGTTCTCACTGCGACTCCTCCATACGTTTTATAGTTCAGAAGCACTCACGCTCACACACTCAATTTTCACACATCGCACAAAAACTTTAGATCGTATATTTATATTTATAGGTAGGTATGCTGCACACAGCAATATGAGCAAAGGTTTCTGTTCCAATGTTCAAAGGTTAAGTAGTAATGTAGTTGGTGTGCAGTGCAGTGCAGCGTGACCAATAAAGTTAGCTCATATATATTGCCATTTACATAGCACTTTGATGTGTGGGTATTGATAAATCATGTGTAGGTCCCTAAGAATTTTTCATGTCCATCTGTTCTGAGTGACGACAAAACCACTGGTATATCTAGTTAGAGTACGCGCTAAAATGGAGTTTGAGGCTTACCTCTCAGACCTTAAACCCAGGTTCATTTGAAACTACCGACCATGCATGAAGCTAGATATGTTTGATATACTGGTTGTTACAGGTCATCTCCAAATCAATTTTATTTTATCAAAACATGAGCATAAGATTATGGGCACTAATTTTTGTTCTTCCAGTCAGCTGTCTTTTCAACGCTGGGATAAGATGAAACTGGGGAGCCCTGGAATTCGCACGCGTAGAACAGATTCACGAGCCCCGAGAGAAAACAAGTTGTCTTTTTCACAGATTGCGAACCATTGTAACTCCCGACTATGGGTTGTGCTCCAATTTATAAGAAGTAGAGTGATAAGGTGATTGTTTTTGTATCGTCGAGAAAGTATAATGTCGTCACAAATAGTCTCTCGTTAAGATGTTTATTAAACGACAATTTCTGACCATATTCCAGGTGGCAGTCAAATGAGAAATGCCAAACCGCATTTTTAACGCCGGTGTCTCGTTTTATAAATCTTTCACACATGCGCACCTTACCTTTATGTGTCTGACCTTGTGCCGTTGTCGTGGACGGTCCCGCGTTGCCTAAATCCTCTTTAAGGTCATCCTCGTCCTTTGTATCGCCGCCTGAGGAAGGAGGGATACTTTGTTTTTAATTGAGATCACAGTGTATTGGTTAAAACATTCAGAAAAACCTTCTTTTTTCGCCGTGGTCCTTTAGAAAATAAGGTAGATCGGTCGGGAACTTGTTTAATTTTGCGCAACCCACCATATGAGAGGAAATCTGGCAAATCTAACGTGATTTTTTTAAAACAAAGTTTTGGGAATTAAGGCACAAATGGTGCTGGTTGGATTGGAAAAAAAAAAGAATATACTTTTTACTTAATCAGTTGTATTTGGCCCGTTTGAAACACGGTTTACTAACAAAGCCCTACCTTCCCGAAGCATTCGAATTGAAAAAATACATTTTTACGATATGCGATATTTAACTTCCCCAGTGGCGACTGTGTCATAATACGGTGATCCTGACATATTGAAATGTACTTTACCTTTCTCTACCTGCTTAGTAGGAGGGGCTGGCGAAGAGGGTCTAGAGTTGTCCAACTCCTCGCCATGGTTTTCATTTTCCTCTTCCTCAGTATTTTCCTCTGAGAAACGATAGATACGGCAGTAATTGGTAACACCGTTACATTTAAATTGCCCATTTCTTTCTGTAGTCATGGGCTATCATAGCATTTCTTGTGTGTAGGAACACTTTTCAGTGACTCAGTTCTAAAGTGCCCATCGGAGGTCAAAAGAAAAACTGCCAAACGGGATGTATACTGAATAATTTGTTTTCCCTTTTTCGAACTTCAAAGTGCTCTACGATACGCGTGCATGGCTCTTAGTACTTTACCTCTCTGCATTTGTCTCGCTGGCGCTGTTGAAGAGCCTTCCGCGCTGCTGTCCTCCTTAGTACCAGTGTAGGCATTTTTGTGTTCCCCATCGCTCGTGTCTGTGAAACGAAATAATGTCGACATGAGTCGGTAATAGTATATGTTTACAAATAATGGGCTTTTGAACAAGTAACATCACGATATTAAATTACTACTTATACATCTTAGCGATTACTGACGCGATCTACTCCGACCCCCTCTTCAAGACGAAAAAAATTCACTCTACAATTTCTGTGTGTTTTATTTGCAAGGTCATACATGTATGTATCTTTAGTAGATTCAACGAAGAAACATAGATTTACCTTCATCGTATGAGTCCGTGGACGACAGTAAAAAGTTCCTCTCGTCGTCTGAGTCCATGGTGATGTGGCTATTGTTGAATGTATGGTCTGTTACCGGGGATGCTCCTTCTTATCGCCGCGTTGCCCTCTTGATAATTGTGGATTCGAACGGGTGTATAAAAGTACCTTGCAAGTATTGTGTGAAAACAATGAAAATATATTTACGGTTCAGAGTTTGTCGAAGCCATTCCCTGTCATGAAAATAACCAATGGTGTCGATGCCATCAATTTCCCTCTTTCTATGTCCATACCTTCTATCTCTGTCTGTCTGTATTTCTTTCTGTCTGTCTGTCATTCTGTTTGTACTCTCTGTCTCCCTATCTGTCAATTTATGTCTCTCTGTCACTCTGCTTCTGTCTTCGCTGGTTTAGTTGGGTAATTCGATTTCTCAACTTTACAATCCTCGCCAAATGCATGCGTAAATTTCGATTCTAGCTTACTTTAAATACATTCCTTCCAAGTTGATTGGCTGTTATAAATTATAAGCGTATCTGCACTTAGTTTAGGACCCCTTATTGTGTGTATAACTGTAGATTTTGCCTTCAGATCGATTTGATAGCGAGACAGAGAAAATAGTATCGTTGGCACACGGAAAGAATGAGATCTTGATTTAAAGTGCGAAGGTTAAAACCTCATAATGGTGGACGATAAAGTTATTTAGTGACGAACCTGTATTTGCCAGCGACACGGTTATATTTTGGCGCTTTGCGCTTCACAATCCGGTATGTTTTTCATATTTGTTAGTTGAGGAACTAAGCACCAAATATGTATTTTGTAAAGTACAATTCTCCATGTCTCTATGAAACACCCCGTCAAGATTGCGTCAGCTTTTGACGAACAACCATGACCCTGTTTGGGCAAGTGTTTTGGCGTGATGTTTGTTGATGCCGTTGCCGTGACAACCGTTGCACTGTAGCTACACAACACACCACGAACGCTGTATTTTCGCCCAAGCCTCTATTTTTTTTCACAAAACATTACACGTCACGTTTGAAATTTACAATAAACACACTAAAACACTTTTTAACCGAAAGTCGTTCCTCACATGCGTGCCGATGGCAATTCTCCTACTTTGAAGAGCTCCTTGTAGACAGGTGACATAATAGAGCACAGTTTACCCGTATAATCTTAAATCAAATAATCGCAATCATACCAATCCATAATCCAATGATAGTAGGTCAGAATTCGCAAGACAATAGTTGTAAAAGTAGACACGAAACAGCACAGAACAGACAGTAAATCGATGGTACACAAACAAACTCATATTCATGAAAGAAAGATATATGGACCTCTGGTCAAAGTTAAAACATAAGAAATATGGTACAGGCTGAAAATGGATATTAAATGTGCTAGATATACTGCACAGTAACATACCTTGGCGGCCAACGTTATTTCAGAGCTGGTGCTGACTTGGGACGTGGTGTCCGTCTACAGCAACGATGTGCTGAGGTTGGTAGTCAGGGAGGATATGTGACTGGTTGGGCAGCGGAAACAGAAAAGGGCATATCCGCAAAGAACTTGGTTAAGGTCATAGTCCCTCTATAAAGGGCCCTTGGTGGGACAAATAGCGAATATACGACGGTGACAAGCAACCGGTATAAATATAATTTTGTGTCTTGTGTATTTGTCACTTTGTATTTTATTGTTCTGAATTCAAGTAAGTCATCGATCATCATCGACCAATTTTGCCGACACGAATGTAGTGTAACTATAGCATGGCATAAATTCCCGAGGCCGACAACGTGCACAGTGAAACTAAGCAAGCTTTTCTTACCACAGAGCAGCTGGCCTTATGAACAATGCCACTTCAATATTTGTTTTGGATGGGACAAAAATGGCTTTAATTTTTAGGAAAAACGTCAAATACAATTTACTCTGAAGACTGTGCTGCGGTTCTTTTGTCCTCTTTATAAGTTAACGTACGCCCACCAGTATTCATTGGTTCGCCCTCATACGTTCACATTTTACTGCAACAGCCGCCGGAATGCCACTGAGCGGCTTCATCAATATCGGTGTTAAACATGTATTGCTAACACAACTTCACGTGAGGCAATCATAAAAATACACATCCGGAACTTCTGCGCTGGGTTCCGTTAGGGAGCCGTCTTTTTTACGGCCTGGGGATGGGGGGGGGGGGGAAGGGTGATCGGAGGAGTTTCATTGGAAACGCTAAAATTTCTAGTAGCCCACCATGCTAACCACGATGAAGACTTTCAAATCCTGATGTACCCTGCTAGAATATCATCGGTTATCTCATGACGGTTGAAAAAGGTGAAACCAACTAAATAAAATTCAAGTGACAACCAAAATACCGATATAAAAGCTCACGATATAACCGATATCCAACCTTATAGTACTATTTAACTTGGATGGGTATCATGAGTTTCACTAGGATATCTGACTGGACAGAATTTGAAAGTACAGGGAAGAACACACGATGGGCTCAGGGGGGTGTCAGATGGGCTGTCCCGTATCCTACGTGGACAGTTTTGAGAAATTGATGTGTGTAATGGTGCAATCTTGTTCAATCAGAGAGTTTGTTTTATTTTTATGTATTAAGTAAACTGTTATAATACCCAAGGGGAGAGCACGAGAGGGATACCCCGTCTTGTATCGAAAAATTTGAGAAATTGATGTGTGTATAGTTGCAATCTGAGGTGTTTGAATTATTATTCACTCGTTAAAATTGTTTGAAAAGGTTATTGAACACTGATATTTTTATTACATTTTTGGCATGATCAGTGTTTGAGCCACAATATTCAACAACCAAACAATGACAATGCATATTGTAAAAGACAGTTCCCACTTTGCCAGAGACTGAAGACCAAAGAAAATGCTAGTTTATCCAAAGGAAAAACAAGAGAATTAATCAAGACAGAGTAGTTGTACGTTTCAACATTTTATTTTCCACAAACATGGGCTAGACATTTAGGTTTCTAGTCATAAAATGTTAACAGTACTGTTAAAATTGGCAATTGATAAATATATGGATTTTGGGATATACAGAGAAAAAGGACAAATATCATCGGACTTTAACGCAGAATCGAGAAACAAGACCTAATTCGCCTATAATGCTTCGCCCCATTGTTGATGATTGCTAAAGACAATTTTATAGATAGAGTAACTACCACTTCTTTATACAGCTTCATCTCCTATATTGCTGTGTTTTGTTCTTCCTTTGTATTATGTTAGTGTGAACTTAAATTCAATTTAAAGGAACTCTATTCTCAAATTCTCCAGACTATTTCAGGTTAAGATTTCACACACATTTCCAAGTATACTCTAACGCCTGTTTGCACTTTGTTTTGGTAACGGGTCGTTCTAACTCTTTGTGTGTGTTTTGTTTTTATTTTTTCCCCCACATTTTGAATTAAATCTTTGCAACTGCAGCAGACATGTACAAATGGAACTCTCAGACACGTTTTAAAATAATTGAGTTCCAATAACTAGAGAAACGAACTTCAAAGGAAGGATTTTGACTATTTAATTATTTACAAATAAAATCTTCGCAGCCTACAATCTCCTACAAAAGAGTTGACTTAATGTATCACTTACAGAGTGCAGAGTTGGATACACAGATTAGTGTACTGGTTTGATGAAGGATACTATAGCGTGGATGCCTCAAGGTAGGTGGGTGTTCCTACTTGAAGGGTGTAATGTACCCCTAGAAAAACACATTCGTACCTTATTACAGAAGCTTAATTCTTCAAGGGCACCATAAACCACCCCTTTAAAATTGAGTATTTTAAATGCAAAACTATTTCCAGTCCTTGTGTTCATCAAACGAGGAAAACCAAATTTTCATTTAAAGCTGTATTTGCTGCACGGAAATGAAATGAATCTACACACGCAAAGGACAAGCAGAGTACTGTAAAAATTTGTGTGTCCGACATATCTGTTATATTCATACCAATACTAAATATTTGACAATGCAGTTATTATTCGCTTATCTCGGTTGTATAAACGATTAAAAACCCGATTTTTCAGAGATGCTTGCATTTCTACGGCCCAAAGAATAATAAGCTCCGAAGACCTACTTTCGTCACTAGTATTCTTGTAATCTGGGCTGAGAAGTGCGTACGCTTTCTCAGCCCACTGTCAGCGAACGGCCTCAGTGGTGAAGAAGTGTCACGCTCAAGTTGCGGACTGACAATCACGTACAACAAGCACATTCGGAGTGCATAGAGTGCATGGAATGGAGTGACGTGAAAAGCCGGTGACCCTTTCATTCCACAATCTTGCGCCATTCGCCAATGACGCCAAGGTGAAAAATCGAATGTTGACATTAAAATAAGATATAAGCCTATTAATATTACAAAAGCACGATGCCATTGAAAATAAAACTAGGCATCCTTTGGATTCCGTTTCGCCAGAATATTACATATTTGTTGTTCTCAGTTTACATTTTCAATATCGGCGAGACATGATTAAGACTAAGGCACGGTTTGATGGTACCTTTAATAAGCAAGCATGATCAATTAGAGATCATCTTTATCCACTGGTCTACCCTTTCCCGCATCTTCAACTGTGTACACCTTGATACACGCTTTGTCTGCATCGACCAATGCCAGTCTGTACGGACTGTAGGGAAAGACAGCCACGCCTGTTACACTGAAATTCTGGTCGACTTCGTCGATGTAGGTTACCAACCTGAGCTCCGAGGAGTACATCTTGATCTTGCCCCAGCCGCAGACAATGATGTTGTCGTACTGGTCAACAGCAAGGGATGAGCTGATGGTGACTGAACCGCTATCGGCGACCTTGACGCTGCCTTTGTGACGCCCCTTGAAATCAAGGAGGGTTACCTGGAACTTATCTTGCTGCAGGAGTATGACGTCACACATAGAATTGGTGGCGAGCGAGACTGTGTCGCACACACCTCCCCCGTGGATCAGAATGGTCCTTCCCGGTTTGTAGCTGTGGTCAAACACGGCGATTTCAAGGCCGATGCCACGATTGGTCTTGTCGTTTACAACGAAAATGAGACCATGGTCAGAAGTGGCAATAGCATAGGGTCTAAGATTGGTGCCAAATGTGCCGGCATGGCGGAACATCCCTCGTTCGACGTTGAGACGATGGATGCATTGATTGGCAGGATCCGTAATCAACAGCTTGTCATTGCCGAGCAGCGCTATGCATGCTGGCTTGAAAGGAACAGGTTGACTTATTGGTTGCAAGAAAACGCCATTTCTTATTGGTTGCAAGAAAACGCCATTTCTATCCAGCATCGCCACTTGCTGCTTCCCTTTATCTATGACAACAATTTTCTCGTCCGGTAGCACCACAACATCTGAGGGGTCCGTTAGCATATTCCTACCAAATATGGCAACCCCGTCTACGTCAAAAGTTGCAAACGCCATTTTGTTCGGGTTTGTGCCTACACAAAAGATAAAGAACATTCAAACATCAGCCAAAAACATTTGCCACAAACGTGAAAGGGCAATATTGGTTGCAACTTAAGAGGTGTACTCTAAGAATTCTGTAATTCTTGCTTGCAAAAACTGAAGGCTTGGGATGGCCTGCGGCTAAGTATAATTACAGAGTTATTTATTCAAATTACAGTAGTATGTGCCTTGAAATTTAAAGTAGATAAAGCATTGCTCATTAAAAAAAACAAACATTTATATAAATGTTATTTCTCATGAAGAATAAAAATCAGGGGTTCACCTTTCCAATTTTAGTACTAGTGAAACAAATTACCTAACGTTTACCGATAGTTTTAATTCAAAATGGCCGCCATCGCAATGTTCATTTTCTGTTTGATTTTAAAAAATCTAAGAGTGAGACGATATCGACCTTACTCCAAAGGCTTCAGAATAAGCCCACACAAGCAGTAGACGAGGAAAGTTTTGGCAAAGTTTCAGAGCCCAAATAGCTATACCAAAAGGGCATTCTACCTTAATTGCGAAATAAATTATATTCAAGTACGAGTTTAAGTTAGAAATGTGAACTTACCCTTCTTACGTAGAACGTCCGATGTCTTTATCATACCGAGCACTCCAGTTCGTTCGTCGCAGAGTGGCGGGTTTACTTGTTGAGAAAATATTATAGGCGGCTTGTTGGAATTACCGCCCTCGATGTCAACGAATAGCAAGTTGCGCCATTCAGCGAACGCCTGGTTGGTCATCAGCAGAAATGCCGCCTCGTTTATTTGATCGTTGAGGCTTTCCGCCATCTCGATTGATTTCGTCACTTTCACGAGGGCGGCGTTTACCTCGTTCCGTTGTTTGCCGATAACGCTCTTCCTCTCATTGTACCTTCTCTCCAACTGCTGCATGAGTTGACTTTCTTGCCGCCTAAGATCGCCCTCTAAGCCTTTCACTCGATCAGATGCAGAATTTGCCTCGCTCTCGATTTCTGTGATGAGGATTTGTCGTTTCGAGTCGTTGACTTCACTCTCGTTTTTCACGATCTCTCTCAGGACTTTATGCTGGTTTACGGTTGTGCGTGTTGAACCATAGACATCTCTTAGTTTGAGTAGCGTGCCATCTATGATGGTGCTGATTTCCATGGGGCTGGAATCCACGTGAAAGTGTTTGGTATGAACGCACTCTGAGCAGACAGGAACGTGGCATGACACGCAGTACAGGGTCATATCCTCGCCAAAATGCTCCGGACACGTCACAGCTCGGGTGAATGGAGAGGTTTTCAGCACCTTTTTACGGAAGTCATCGCTTGTCATGAGGCCATGGTTGTGACTCTCGGTCACCGGCAGACTAGCGTGAAGAACTTTGCAGTCACCGCAGAACAGAATCTGACAGGTGGCGCAGTACGACTGCGACTGCGCATTTGTGCATATTCGACACAGCAACTCGGGAGGTTCGTTCGCGGCGTGCATGAAGAAGTCGATGAGGTCCAAGATAAAAGTGTTGTTCTGAAGGTCGTCTACCTCCATGTCTTCCAAGCTGTGTTTGTCTTTGCAGAGTGGACAAGTTATAGACTTGGAATCCGACATTTTTGTCAAGCATTGTTTGCAGAATGTATGGAAGCATGGCAGCATCTTTGGTACACGGTAACGGTTGTCGCACTGGGGACAGTCAAGAAATCTGAGTTGTGGTTCCCCTGCAGGAAGGTAAGTTTTTTGGGAGCGATCTGTCTCCCCGACTTTTTTCTCTCCAAAATAATATTCACGTGGACTTATTGTGTCTCTCTCGTCGAGGGGAACTGTGAATATATAACATAAACACTCAATTTTTGTCAAGATATTCCCAGTGTTTAATCGTGAGAGCACCTGACTATTTGTCTGTCCGTCTGCATGCATGCATGCATGCATACAAATGTGTGTGTATGTATGTATGTATGTATGTATGTATGTATGTATGTATGTATGTATGTATGTATGTATGTATGTATGTATGTATGTATGTATGTATGTATGTATGTATGTATGTATGTATGTATGTATGTATGTATGTATGTATGTATGTGTGTTCGTGTGTGTGTGTGTGTGTTTATGTATGTATGTATGTATGTATGTATGTATGTATGTGTGTTTGTGTGTGTGTATGTATGTATGTATGTATGTATGTATGTATGTATGTATGTATGTATGTATGTATGTATGTATGTATGTATGTATGTATGTATGTATGTATGTATGTATGTATGTATGTATGTATGTATGTATGTATGTATGTATGTATGTATGTATGTATGTATGTATGTATGTATGTGTGTGTATGTGTGTGTATGTATGTGTAGGTAGGTAGGTAGCTAGCTAGGTACGTAGGTAGGTAGATAGTTTGGTATGCAAGCACTTCTGTTCAACAGTTCAAAGGTTAAGTATACACTGTGAAGGAGAGTGAATTAACGTAACAGGCCATTTGTGTGCATGCAGTGCAGCAAAACATGTCGTTTGATTTGGGAGGGAGCGTGACCAATAGAGTTAGCTCATATATATTGCCATATAAATAGCACTTTGATGTGTGGGTATTGATAAATCATGTACAGGTGCCTAAGGATTTGTCATTACTATCTGTTCTGAGTTACGACAAAGCCAATAGTATATCTAGTTAGAGTACACGCCAAAATGTCGTTCGAGGCTCAGACCTTAAACCCATTTCACTCAGGCCATCTGTAAATTTCATGTGATCGAAATATGCGCGTAACATCGTACACACTATTTTTATCATTCAAGTCAGTTGTCTTTACAACGCTGGCGGGGATAAGATGAAAATGGCGACCCCTCGTATTCGTGCGCTAAGATTAGATACACAAGCACACGGGAAAACAAACGGTCTTTTTCATAGATACCGCACCATTGCAACTCCCGACTATTGACTGTGTTTCAATTTATAAGAAGTCGTCTTTGTGTTAAGTCGATTTTTGGTATCGTCGATGAAGTATAATGTCGTTACAAATAGTCTCTCGTTCAGATGTTTATTAAACGACGACAGAATGTCTTAACTTATCCCAGGTAACAGTCAAATGAGAAATGCAAAACCGTATTTTTAACGCCGGACCGGGTGTCTCGCTTTATAAAGCTTTTTCACACTCGCACCTTACCTTTCTGTATTTGTCTTTGTGCCGTTGACGTGGACGGTTCCGCCTTGCCTAACTTCCCTTTAAGGCCCTCATCGTCCTCGTCGTTTGTGTCGCCGCCTGAGGAAGGAGAGACATGTGATATGAAAAAATTATACTTACTATTAATTGTAATCGCAGTGTATTGGTTAAATATTAGAAAAACTTTCCCTTCAACGTTGTTTAGAAAATAAGGTAAGTCGGTCGGGAACTGGTTTAATTTTGTATTGTAAGGGCGCGAGCTACCATAAGAGGCAAAATTTGGCAAATCAAACCTGATTTTTAAAACTTTTTGGAATTTAAGGAAGGCACAAAAGGTGCTGGTCGGACTGTTAACAAATAATATACTTTTTACTTTGTCCGTGGTATTTTGCCTGTTTGAAACACGTTCTACTTACTGACAAAGCCCTACCTTCCTGAAGCAGCCTAATTGAAAAATACCATTTTTACGATATGCGTCATTTAACTTCCCACTTGGCCAATATGCCCAAGTTTAAAACGTCTCCCCATGTGTATTGTCAAAAATAGACCCATAGTTAGGGACTGTTTGTCAAAATCAGACCCATAGTTAGGGAAAAATGCAGCGATCAAAAAAGAAAATAAGCTGACCAGTTGTCAAGTAGAATACTAGCAAACAAAAGTATTAAAGGGCCGTGAGCTGCAATGTCATTGAATTTGTTCAAGTTTAAATATTTTCAATAATTTAAGATATTATTTGATTTCTACCAATAAAGTGATATTACCTTGCACTGTCATGAAAACATTAATACTTCACATATTACAATGAAAATGGAGAATACCTTGACTCTGTGAAGTATATTCTGTCCAACGAGATCTATTGGATGGAAACACGTTGGTCTGTAAAATTCTTATAGGTTTATGCACTGGTTTCACTGTCTGTTTGAAAAATAACATAGGGCGGCCACATTCAGAGGTTCATGTAAGTTATAGTCAGAAAGTGTTGTCCTTATATTTAAAAGTAGGCAGGTAATTTAAGAAAGTAGACGGGTGGACAGCGAGGGGGCGAAGCGACCGAGGGTGGGAGAGTGCGACAGGGGGGTGTCTCCCCTCTCGCAAGGCGAAAAATAAAATTTTTTAGTGGAAATGGTGTCCTCTGGTGGCATCTGAGGTGACATTTGACTAATTCATTGAACATTTAGCTGAGACTTAAAAGGTACTTTTGTTGTGTCTAAGACGTGGCTCACACACAACAAAACAAAAGAATTTGTCATGAATTTGTCATGCTTTTCTTATGAACTGCAGATTTCATAATGGTACACTTTCACTTAGCAAACATCAAGATATCTCTGACATATATCTCTGATTTATTAAAGTGCGGCGCCCGAAGCGCACAGAAAAATATGAAACATCCTGATATCTCTGATATATATGTCTTATATATTTAAGTCATCAGCTGGAAGGCCGGGCGTGCTAAAAATGTCTGATAGATTAATTGAGTAATGCGCTCAAAGAGCCCTCTGAAAAATATTGAACCCGGGTATTGAACATACAGATATGATATATCTCTGATATATGTATGTCTGATATATTTAAGTTGGGTGTGCTGAAAATTATGTCTGGTTATTAAAGTTATGCGCCCGAAGGGCGTGCCGAAAACTGCAACAAATTACTGAGTGATGAAATTTGTGGCTGACGTGATGCATTTTACGCAATTATGAGGCCGTGTCAAAATCCAAAAACACACTGACCCCTATTTGGCATTTCAAAAACATGGTAACCCCCATCACCAAATCAAAAACAGGATGACCCCCATGAATCCACCGCCCCCCCCCGCCCCCCAGGCCGACGAAACTGACCAGTCCCTTAATTATCATGCATGCAATGTCTTCACTGCCACTGTGCTATATAAGCCCACATTTCTACCAGTCATCAAAAAACAGAAATGGATTTTCACTGTGTAGCCTGCATTTTTTTTTTAGAATATGCAAAATCACAATAACTGCACAGTATATTCTCTAAGCTCGCTCGGCACAGCACATTTCATCTTTCCGGCTATGTGTGACTGGAAGCCATGCCAAGGAAGCCATCCAGACGACAACATATGAATGAAATCAAATCCCGATATCTTTCACCTGTTCACAGCTTCCTACTTTTTTGTAATATTTGAATAAAAGATCAAGGTTTATTTCCGGGGGTTTATTATAACTTAAACTAAGGGGATTTTCTGAAAAGAAAGACTGGAATCGTAACCTCAAATGTGTGAATGCCATGAGCAAAACCTCCCGCGACACCTTAAACACCAAACGCCGCCATGACAGATGACTTCCAGGAACTGACGACATTGGTTGCTAAGTAACAGTCTTTCAGTGGGGTCAACCTGGGTCACGTTACTTCAGAGAAGGTTCTCGATCGAGAGCCGCGTCACCACATCACCGCGTACGCGCATTGACTATCACGGTCGGCGCGGCCGGCCCGAGGGATGGGTCTTGAGGATTTTATACCGTTATTCTAATCCATGTAAAAAATATAGGGACGTTCGCTGTGTTTGCGACCCATGTTTAGGGATTTTTCCAATGAAAAGTCGACCCATATATAGCGATTTTTCCGCGAAAAAGTGACCCATTCGGGCGGCACATACCCGTTCACCTTCCTATGGGAGTACACCTCGGGAGATGTATACTGAATAATTTGTTCTCCCTTTTCCAGCTTCAAAGTGCTTTATTTTACGAGTGCATGGCGCTTAGTGCTTTACCTCTCTGCATAAATCTCGCTGGCGCTGATGCAAAGTGTTCCGTTCTGCTATCCTCCTTAGCTATGTAGGTGTTTACCTGTTCCTCATCGCTGGTGTCTGTGAAACAAAATAATGTCGACATGTGTCGGAATATGTTTGCAAATAATGGGCTTTGTAACAGGTAACATTACAATATTAAATTACTACTTATACATCATAGCGATTACTGACGCGATCTACTCCGACCCCAAAAGACGAAAAAAGTCACTCCACTATTTCTCTGGGTTTATTTTCATGGTAATACATTCATGTTTTTTAAGTAGATTCAAGCAAGAAACATGGTTTACCTTCATCGTCCGAGTCCGTGGACGACAGTGAAACGTTGCTCTCTGCGTCTGAGTCCATGGTGATGTCGCTTTTGTTGAATGTATGGTCTGTTACCGGGGATGCTCCTTCTTAAACACCGCCGCTTTGCCCTCTTGATAATTGTGGAATCGAACGGATGTTCAAAAAGTACCTTGCAGGTATTGCGGGAAAACAATGAAACTATTTTCAAGGTATAAAACCAACGGTGTCGAGGTCATCAATTTCCAACTGTCTATGTCCATAGCTGTCTATCTCTGTCTTTTGTCTTTACTAGTCTAGTAGGGTAATTCAATTTCTCAACTTTAGTATCTTCACCAAGTGTATGCGTAAATTTCTATTCTAGCTTACTTTAAATACATTGCTTCCAAGTTGATTGGATATTCAAGTTTAGCGTGTCGGGACTTTATGACCCCTTATTGTGTTTAAAATTGTAGATTATGCCTTCAGATCGACTATATTCTCGCGCTTTGTGCTTGACATTCAAGTATGTTTTTTTTTCACATTTCTTAGTCGGAGAACTGAGCACCAAATATGTATTTCTTTAACGTAGAATCTCTCCATGTCTTTACCAAACACTCCATCAAGATTGCGTCAGTTTTTAACGAACAACCATGTCCATTTTTGTCAAGTGTTTTCGCGTGATGTTTGTTGATGTCGTTGCCGTGACTACCGTTGCAGTGTAGGTACACAACACACCACAAACGCTGTATTTTCGCCCAAGCCTCTATTTTTTCACAACATATTACACTTCAGTTTTGAAATTCACAATAAACACACTATAACAAATTTTAACCGAAAGTCGTTCCTCACATGCGTGCCGATGGTAACTCTCTTACTTTGAAGAGCTCCTTGTAGACTGGTGACACAATAGAGCACAGTTCACCCGTATAATCTTAAATCAAATCATAACATAAGAAATATGGAACAGGCTGAAAATGGATATTAAATGTGATAGATACACTGCACAGCATACATACCTTTGCGCCCAACACTACTTCAGAGCTGGTGCTGACTTGGTACGTGGTTTCCGTCTACAGCAACAATGTGCTGACTCTTGGTAGGCTTGGGGGATTTATTATGACTGGTTGGGCAGCGGGAAGAGGAAAGCACATATACGCAAAAACCTTGGCTAAGGTCATAGTCCCTATATAAAGGGCCCTTAGTGGGACAAACGGCAAACATACGTAGGTGACAAGCAGCCGTTAAAAATATTGATTTGTGTCTTGTGTATTTGTCACTTTGTATTTTATTGTTCTGAATTCAAGTAAGTCATCGATCATCATCGACCAATTTTGCCGACACGAATGTAGTGTAACTATAGCATGGCATAAAATCCTGAGGGTGACAACGTGCACAGTGAAACTAAGCAAGCTTTTCTGGCCACAAAGCAGCTAGTTATGAACAATGCCAGCTTCAATATTTGTTTCGGATGGGATAAAAATGGCTTTCATTTGTAAAGAAAAAACGTCAAATACGATGCACTCTAAAGACTGTGCTGCGGTTCTTTAGTCCTCTTTCTGGGTCAACGTACGCCCACCAGTATTCATTGGTTCGCCCTCATACGTTCACATTTTACTGAAACAGTCGAATGCCACGGAGCGGCTTCGTCAATATCGGAGTTAAACATGTATCGCTTAAAAAACTCCATGTGAAGCAATCATACAATACACACCCGGAACCTCTGCGCTGGATTCCGTTAGGGAGCCGTCATTATTTAAGGCTTTGGCGTGGAGGGGGGGGGGGGTCCGGAGGAATGTCATCTTAAACCGAAAGTTCTAGTAACCAACCCTGCTAAATACAGTGAATTTGAGAAACCCCCTCTCTAACTCAGAAATTTTGACTGACCTCCCCTATTTAGAAAAGTTAATACTGATAGATGTATTTGTAAAATTTTCATAAATACAGCAATAAAGACCTTTCAAATCCTGATGCACCCTGCAAGAATATCATCGGTTATCTCATGATGGTTGAAAAAGTTGAAACCAACAAAATGAAGTGAAAACAAAATACAGATATAAAACCTCACGCTATAACCAATATCCAACAATATAGCACTGTTTAACTTGGATGGGTATCATGACAGGGTTTCACTGGAATATCTGACAGGGCAGAATTTGAAAGTACAGGGGAGAACACGCGAGAGGCTCAGGGGGGGGGGGTGTTCAGAGGGCGCTGTCCCCGATCATGCGTGGACAGTTGTGGAAAATTGATGTGTGTAAAGGTGCACTCTGGTGTTATCTGAGAGTTGTTTTTAATTTCTTCCTTTATTAAGTAAAACTGTTAGAACACCCCAGGGGAGAGCACGAAAGGGGTCCCCCTCTTGTATCGAAAATTTTGAGAAATTGATGTGAGTATAGTTGCAATATTAGGTGTTTCAATTTATTATGCACTCAGTAAAATTGTTTGAAAAGGACATAGAACACTGATATTTTTACTACATTTTTTGCATGATCATTGTTTGAATCACAATATTCAACAACCAAACGATGACAATGCCTTTTGTAAAAGACACTTCTCACTTTGCCAGAAACTGAAGACCAAAGAAAATGCAGGAATGGAAAATATGTTACCTTCTTGTGCCATTTTTCTAGCTGCCACCTCTTTATGAATTCAAAGCCTGAATATGGTATGGTTAACAGTCATAATAGTTATTGAACTGAAGCAATGAAAATATATGTTTCTGTTTTAATAAAGGATGAATTCAAGACAGTTCAGTTTTGTCCTAGATCCTGTGAAAATGACACATGTGAAAACAGTCATGTAAGACTTTTCACTTTTGTTTCTACTTTACTGAATGGTCCTAGCTTACTTGTTTCAAACGCCAGTGCATCAACACGATCTTAACTAGCACGCTGACAGTTTACTAGATTGTTGCTTTCTAATCATCTATAGTCATAGTTGTATAGCTGTTTCTGTTGCCCTTGTGCCATATTATGTGATAAGCTCACACGTTGTCTCTCCTATGTACCGTAACTTTATTAGTTCCTCACCATAATGCCAAGCGAGGGATATAGTAGTACGAAATGCCTGCTATGAGGAGCATGACTTGTCGCTCTATCATACTAGCTTATTCAAAGGATATAAAAGAGAATTGATCGAGACAGAGTAGTTTTATGTTTCAGCATTTTATTTTCCACAAACACGTAGACATTAGTCGTAAAATGTTAACAGTACAGTGTATTGGCACTTGATAAATATATGGATTTTGGGATATACATGGAACAAAGACAAATGTCATCGGACTTTAACGCAGAATCGAGAAACAAGACATTATTCGCCGATAACGCTTCACCCCTCTGTTGATGATTGCTTAAGACAATTGTGTAGATAGAATATCAGTTATTTATACAGCTTCATCTCCTACATTGCTGTGTTTTGTTCTTCTTTTGTACTATGTTAGTGTGAACTTAAAATTCAATTTAAAGGATGACTTTTCTCAAATTCTCCACACTATTTCTGGTTAAAATTTCACACATATTTCCAATTATACTCCTACGCCTGATTTTACCTTATATTGGTGTCGGGTCTTTCCTATTCTTTGTATGAGTTTTGTTTTTTATTTTTTTTATTTTTATTTTTTCCCTTATTTTGAATTAAATCTTTGTAACTGCAGCAAACATGTACAAATGGAACTCTCAGACATGTGTTAAATAATTGAGTTCCAATAAGTAGAGAAACAAACTTCAAAGGATTTTGACTGTTTAATTACAAATAAAATCTTCGCAGCCTACAATCTCCTACAAAAGAGTTGACTTAATGCATCACTTACATAGTGCAGAGTTAGATACACAGATTAGTGTACTGGTTTGATTTAGGATACTATAGCGTGAATGCCTCAAGATGGGTGTTCCTACTTGAAGGGTGTAATGTACCCCCAGAGACACACCTTCTTACCTTATTACAGAAGCTTAATTCTTCAAGGGCACCATAAACCATCCCTTTCAAATTGCGTATTTTAAGTGCAAAAGTATCTCAAGTCCTTGTGTTTATCAAACGCGGAAAAGCTGTATTTGCTACACAAAAATAAAATGAATCTACACACGCAAAGGACAAGCCGGGTACCGTAAAATTCTGAGTGTACGACATATCTGTTATATCCATACCAATACTCAATATTTGACAATGCAGTTATTATTCGCTGATCTTGACTGTATACGATGAAAAAAGTGATATTTCTTCAGAGATTTGCATTTTGACGGCCCACTGAATAATAAGCTCTGAAGACCGTACGTTCGTCACTAGTATTCTTGTAATCTGAGCTGAGGAGTGCGTACGCTTTCTCAGCCCACTGTCAGCGACCGGCATCAGTGGTGAACAAGTGGCGCGCTCAAGTAAGGGACTGATAATCACGTACAACAAGCACATTCAGAGTGCATAGAGTGCGTGGAATGGAAATGTCGTAAAAACGCCTTTTACTAGGGGTAGCGCTCTGAAACCAGCCAATCCTGCGCCATTCGCCAATGACGCCAGTGTGAAAAATCGACTGTTAGCATTAAAATAAGATCGGGTTTTTGTAACAATATTTATAAGCTTATGATAAGCTTATAAATATTGTCACAAAAGCACGATCCACATAAAATAAAACTAGGTATCATTTGGATTCCGTTTTGCCATAATATTACATATTTTTGTTCTAAGTTTACATTTTCAATATCGGGGAGACGTGATTAAGGCTAACGCGCGCTTGGACGGTACCTTCAATAAGCAAGCATGATCAATTAGAGATCATCTACATCAACTAGTCTACCTTTTCCCGCATCTTCAACTGTGTACACCTTGATACACACTTTGTCTGCATCGATCACTGCCAGTCTGTATGGACTGTAGGGAAAGACAGCCACGCCTGTTATACTGAAACTCTGGTCGACTTCGTCGATGTGGGTGACCAACCTGAGTTCCGAAGAGTACATCTTGACCTTGCCCCAGCCGCAGACAATGACGTTGTCGTACTGGTCAACAGCAAGGGATGAGCTGATGGTGACTGAACCGCTATCGGCGACCTTGACGCTGCCTTTGTGACGCCCCTTGAAATCAAGGAGGGTTACCTGGAACTTATCTTGCTGCAGGAGTATGACGTCACACATAGAATTGGTGGCGAGCGAGACAGAGTCGCAGACACCTCCCCCGTGGATGGGAATGGTCCTTCCCGCATTGTAGCTCTGGTCGAAGACGGCGATTTCAAGGCCGATGCCGCGATTGGTCTTGTCATTTACAACGAAAATGAGACCGTGGTCAGAAGTGGCAATAGCATAGGGTCTAAGATTGGTGCCAAATGTGCCAGCATGGCGGAATATCCCTCGTTCGACGTCGATACGATGGATGCATTGATTGGCGGGATCCGTAATCAACAGCTTGTCATTGCCGAGCAGCGCTATGCATGCTGGCTTGAAAGGAACAGGTTGACTTATTGGTTGCAAGAAAACGCCATTTCTATCCAGCACCGCCACTTGCTGCTTCCCTTTATCTATGACAACAATTTTCTCGTCCGGTAGCACCACAACATCTGAGGGGTCCGTTAGCATATTCCTACCAAATATGGCAACCCCGTCTACGTCAAAAGTTGCAAACGCCATTTTGTTCGGGTTTGTGCCTACACAAAAGATAAAGAACATTCAAACATCAGCCAAAAATATTTGCCACAAACGTGAAAGGGCAATATTGGTTGCAACTTAAGAGGTGTACTCTAAGAATTCTGTAATTCTTGCTTGCAAAAACTGAAGGCTTGGGATGGCCTGCGGCTAGGTATAATTACAGAGTTATTTATTCAAATTACAGTAGTATGTGCCTTGAAATTTAAGTTAGTTAAAGCATTGCTCATTAAAAAAAACTAAACATTTATATAAATGTTATTTCTAATCAAGAATAATCCACCTTTCCAATTTTAGTACTAGTGAAACAAATTACCTAACGTTTACCGATAGTTTTAATTCAATATGGCCGCCATTGCAATGTTCATTTTCTCTTTGATTTTAAAAATCTAAGAGTGAGCAATGACGACCTTACTCCAAAGGCTTCAGAATATGCCCACACAAGCGGTAGACGAGGAAAGTTTTGGCAAAGTTTCAGAGCCCAAATAGCTATACCAAAAGGGCATTCTACCTTAATTGCGAAATAAATTATATTCAAGTACGAGTTTAAGTTAGAAATGTGAACTTACCCTTCTTACGTAGAACGTCCGATGTCTTTATCATACCGAGCACTCCAGTTCGTTCGTCGCAGAGTGGCGGGTTTACTTGTTGAGAAAATATTATAGGCGGCTTGTTGGAATTACCGCCCTCGATGTCAACGAATAGCAAGTTGCGCCATTCAGCGAACGCCTGGTTGGTCATCAGCAGAAATGCCGCCTCGTTTGTTTGATCGTTGAGGCTTTCCGCCATCTCGATTGATTTCGTCACTTTCACGAGGGCGGCGTTTACCTCGTTCCGTTGTTTGCCGATAACGCTCTTCCTCTCATTGTACCTTCTCTCCAACTGCTGCATGAGTTGACTTTCTTGCCGCCTAAGATCGCCCTCTAAGCCTTTCACTCGATCAGATGCAGAATTTGCCTCGCTCTCGATTTCTGTGATGAGGATTTGTCGTTTCGAGTCGTTGACTTCACTCTCGTTTTTCACGATCTCTCTCAGGACTTTATGCTGGTTTACGGTTGTGCGTGTTGAACCATAGACATCTCTTAGTTTGAGTAGCGTGCCATCTATGATGGTGCTGATTTCCATGGGGCTGGAATCCACGTGAAAGTGTTTGGTATGAACGCACTCTGAGCAGACAGGAACGTGGCATGACACGCAGTACAGGAACATATCCTCGCCAAAATGCTCTGGACACGTCACAGCTCGGGTGAATGGAGAGGTTTTCAGCACCTTTTTACGGAAGTCATCGCTTGTCATGAGGCCATGGTTGTGACTCTCGGTCACCGGCAGACTAGCGTGAAGAACTTTGCAGTCACCGCAGAACAGAATCTGACAGGTGGCGCAGTACGACTGCGACTGCGCATTTGTGCATATTCGACACAGCAACTCGGGAGGCTCGTTCGCGGCGTGCATGAAGAAGTCGATGAGGTCCAAGATAAAAGTGTTGTTCTGAAGGTCGTCTACCTCCATGTCTTCCAAGCTGTGTTTGTCTTTGCAGAGTGGACAAGTTATAGACTTGGAATCCGACATTTTTGTCAAGCATTGTTTGCAGAATGTATGGAAGCATGGCAGCATCTTTGGTACACGGTAACGGTTGTCGCACTGGGGACAGTCAAGAAATCTGAGTTGTGGTTCCCCTGCAGGAAGGTAAGTTTTTTGGGAGCGATCTGTCTCCCCGACTTTTTTCTCTCCAAAATAATATTCACGTGGACTTATTGTGTCTCTCTCGACGAGGGGAACTGTGAATATATAACATAAACACTCAATTTTTGTCAAGATATTCGCAGTGTTTAATCGTGAGAGCACCTGACTATTTGTCTGTCCGTCTGCATGCATGCATGCATGCATACAAATGTGTGTGTGTGTATGTATGTATGTATGTATGTATGTATGTATGTATGTATGTATGTATGTATGTATGTATGTATGTATGTATGTATGTATGTATGTATGTATGTATGTATGTATGTAGGTAGGTAGGTAGGTAGGTAGGTAGGTAGGTAGGTAGGTAGGTAGGTAGGTAGGTAGGTAGGTAGGTAGGTATGTATGTATGTATGTATGTATGTATGTATGTATGTATGTATGTATGTATGTATGTATGTATGTATGTATGTATGTATGTATGTGTGTGTATGTATGTATATGTATGTGTAGGTAGGTAGCTAGCTAGGTACGTAGGTAGGTAGATAGTTTGGTATGCAAGCACTTCTGTTCAACAGTTCAAAGTTTAAGTATACACTGTGAAGGAGAGTCAATTAACGTAACAGGCCATTTGTGTGCATGCAGTGCAGCAAAACATGTAGTTTGATTTGGGAGGGAGCGTGACCAATAGAGTTAGCTCATATATATTGCCATATAAATAGCACTTTGATGTGTGGGTATTGATAAATCATGTACAGGTGCCTAAGGATTTGTCATTACTATCTGTTCTGAGTTACGACAAAGCCAATAGTATATCTAGTTAGAGTACACGCCAAAATGTCGTTCGAGGCTCAGACCTTAAACCCATTTCACTCAGGCCATCTGTAAATTTCATGTGATCGAAATATGCGCGTAACATCGTACACACTATTTTTATCATTCAAGTCAGTTGTCTTTACAACGCTGGGATAAGATGAAAATGGCGACCCCTCGTATTCGTGCGCTAAGATTAGATACACAAGCACACGGGAAAACAAACGGTCTTTTTCATAGATACCGCACCATTGCAACTCCCGACCATTGACTGTGTTTCAATTTATAAGAAGTCGTCTTTGTGTTAAGTCGATTTTTGGTATCGACGATGAAGTATAATGTCGTTACAAATAGTCTCTCGTTCAGATGTTTATTAAACGACGACAGAATGTCTTAACTTATCCCAGGTAACAGTCAAATGAGAAATGCAAAACCGTATTTTTAACGCCGGACCGGGTGTCTCGCTTTATAAAGCTTTTTCACACCTCGCACCTTACCTTTCTGTATTTGTCTTTGTGCCGTTGACGTGGACGGTTCCGCCTTGCCTAACTTCCCTTTAAGGCCCTCATCGTCCTCGTCGTTTGTGTCGCCGCCTGAGGAAGGAGAGACATGTGATATGAAAAAATTATACTTACTATTAATTGTAATCGCAGTGTATTGGTTAAATATTAGAAAAACTTTCCCTTCAACGTTGTTTAGAAAATAAGGTAAGTCGGTCGGGAACTGGTTTAATTTTGTATTGTAAGGGCGCGAGCTACCATAAGAGGCAAAATTTGGCAAATCAAACCTGATTTTTAAAACTTTTTGGAATTTAAGGAAGGCACAAAAGGTGCTGGTCGGACTGGAAACAAATAATATACTTTTTACTTTGTCCGTGGTATTTTGCCTGTTTGAAACACGTTCTACTTACTGACAAAGCCCTACCTTCCTGAAGCAGCCTAATTGAAAAGTACCATTTTTACGATATGCGTCATTTAACTTCCCACTTGGCCAATATGCCCAAGTTTAAAACGTCTCCCCATGTGTATTGTCAAAAATAGACCCATAGTTAGGGACTTTTTGTCAAAATCAGACCCATAGTTAGGGAAAAATGCAGCGATCACTGTCTGTTTGAAAAATATCATGGGGCAGCCACATTCAGAGGTTCATGTAAGTTATAGTCAGAAAGTGTTGTCCTTATATTTAAAAGTAGGCAGGTAATTTAAGAAAGTAGACGGGTGGACAGCGAGGGAGCGAAGCGACCGAGGGGGGAGAGTGCGGGAGGGGGGTGTCTCCCCTCTCGCAAGGCGAAAAATGAAATTTTTAGTGGAAATGGTGTTCTCTGGTGGCATCGGAGGTGACATTTGACTAATTCATTGAACATTTAGCTGAGACTTAAAAGGTACTTTTGTTGTGTCTAAGACGTGGCTCACACACAACAAAACAAAAGAATTTGTCATGAATTTGTCATGCTTTTCTTATGAACTGCAGATTTCATAATGGTACACTTTCACTTAGCAAACATCAAGATATCTCTGACATATATCTCTGATTTATTAAAGTGCGGCGCCCGAAGCGCACAGAAAAATATGAAACATCCTGATATCTCTGATATATATGTCTTATATATTTAAGTCATCAGCTGGAAGGCCGGGCGTGCTAAAAATGTCTGATAGATTAATTGAGTAATGCGCTCAAAGAGCCCTCTGAAAAATATTGAACCCGGGTATTGAACATACAGATATGATATATCTCTGATATATGTATGTCTGATATATTTAAGTTGGGTGTGCTGAAAATTATGTCTGGTTATTAAAGTTATGCGCCCGAAGGGCGTGCCGAAAACTGCAACAAATTACTGAATGATGAAATTTGTGGCTGACGTGATGCATTTTACGCAATTATGAGGCCGTGTCAAAATCCAAAAACACACTGACCCCTATTTGGCATTTCAAAAACATGGTAACCCCTATCACCAAATCAAAAACAGGGTGACCCCCATGAATCCACCGGCCCCCCGCCCCCATGGCCGACGAAACTGACCAGTCCCTTAATTATCATGCATGCAATGTCTTCACTGCCACTGTGCTATATAAGCCCACATTTCTACCAGTCATCAAAAAACAGAAATGGATTTTCACTGTGTAGCCTGGATCATTTTTTAGAATATGCAAAATCACAATAACTGCACAGTATATTCTCTAAGCTCGCTCGGAACAGCACATTTCATCTTTCCGGCTATGTGTGACTGGAAGCCATGCCAAGGAAAAGCCATCCAGACGACAACATATGAATAAAATCAAATCCCGATATCTTTCACCTGTTCACAGCTTCCTACTTTTTTGTAATATTTGAATAAAAGATCGAGGTTTATTTCCGGGGGTTTATTATAACTTAAACTAAGGGGATTTTCTGAAAAGAAAGACTGGAATTATAACCTCAAATGTGTGAATGCCATGAGCAAAACCTCCCGCGACACCTTAAACACCAAACGCCGCCATGACAGATGACTTCCAGGAACTGACGACATTGGTTGCTAAGTAACAGTCTTTCAGTGGGGTCAACCTGGGTCACGTTACTGCAGAGAAGGTTTTCGATCGAGAGTCGCGTCACCACATCACCGCGTACGCGCATTGCCTATCACGGTCGGCGCGGCCGGCCCGAGGGATGGGTCTTGAGGATTTTATACCGTTATTCTAATCCATGTAAAAAATTTAGGGATGTTCGCTGTGTTTGCGACCCATGTTTAGGGATTTTTCCAATGAAAAGTCGACCCATATTTAGGGATTTTTCCGCGAAAAAAGTGACCCATTCGGGCGGCACATACCCGTTCACCTTTCTATGGGAGTACCCCCCCCCCCAGCTTCAAAGTGCTTTATTATACGAGTGCATGGCGCTTAGTGATTTACCTCTCCGCATAAATCTCGCTGGCGCTGATGTAAAGTGTTCCGTTCTGCTATCCTCCCTAGCTATGTAGGTGTTTAACTGTTCCTCGTCGCTGGTGTCTGTGAAACGAAATAATGTCGACATGTGTCGGTATATGTTTGCAAATAATGGGCTTTGTAACAGGTGACATTACAATATTAAATTACTACTTATACATCAAAGCGATTATGACGCGATCTACTCCGACCCCGAAAAACGAAAAAAGTCACTCCACTATTTCTCTGGGTTTTATTTTCGTGGTAATACATTCATGTTTTTTAAGTAGATTCAAGCAAGAAACATGGTTTACCTTCATCGTCCGAGTCCGTGGACGACAGTGAAACGTTGCTCTCTGCGTCTGAGTCCATGGTGATGTCGCTTTTGTTGAATGTATGGTCTGTTACCCGGGGATGCTCCTTCTTAAACACCGCCGCTTTGCCCTCTTGATAATTGTGGAATCGAACGGACGTTTAAAAAGTACCTTGCAAGTATTGTGGGAAAACAATGAAACTATTTTCAAGGTATAAAACCAATGGTGTCGATGCCATCAATTTCCAACTGTCTATGTCCATAGCTGTCTATCTCTGTCTTTTGTCTTTACTAGTCTAGTAGGGTAATTCAATTTCTCAACTTTAGTATCTTCACCAAATGTATGCGTAAATTTCTATTCTAGCTTACTTTAAATACATTGTTTCCAAGTTGATTGGATATTCAAGTTTAGCGTGTCGGCACTTTATGACCCCTTATTGTGTTTAAAATTGTAGATTATGCCTTCAGATCGACTATATTCTGGCGCTTTGTGCTTGACATTCAAGTATATATTTTTTCACATTTCTTAGTCGAAGAACTGAGCACCAAATATGTATTTCTTTAAAGTAGAATCTCTCCATGTCTTTACCAAACACTCCATCAAGATTGCGTCAGTTTTTAACGAACAACCATGTCCATTTTTGTCAAGTGTTTTCGCGTGATGTTTGTTGATGTCGTTGCCATGACTACCGTTGCACTGTAGCTACACAACACACCACAAACGCTGTATTTTCGCCCAAGCCTCTATTTTTTCACAAAATATTACACTTCAGTTTTGAAATTCACAATAAACACACAATAACACTTTTTAACTGAAAGTCGTTCCTCACATGCGTGCCGATGGTAACTCTCCTACTTTGAAGAGCTTCTTGTAGACAGGTGACACAATAGAGCACAGTTCACCCGTATAATCTTAAGTCAAAGTTAAAACATAAGAAATATGGTACACACTGAAAATGGATATTAAATATGCAAGATATACTGCACAGTATACATACCTTTGCGACCAATGTTACTTCAGAGCTGGTGCTGACTTGGTACGTGGTTTCCGTCTACAGCAACAATGTGCTGACTCTTGGTAGGCTTGGGGGATTTATTATGACTGGTTGGGCAGCGGGAAGAGGAAAGCACATATACGCAAAAACCTTGGCTAAGGTCATAGTCCCTATATAAAGGGCCCTTAGTGGGACAAACGGCAAACATACGTAGGTGACAAGCAGCCGTTAAAAATATTGATTTGTGTCTTGTGTATTTGTCACTTTGTATTTTATTGTTCTGAATTCAAGTAAGTCATCGATCATCATCGACCAATTTTGCCGACACGAATGTATAGGAACTATAGCATGGCATAAAATCCTGAGGGTGACAACGTGCACAGTGAAACTAAGCAAGCTTTTTTTTTTGCCACAGATCAGCTAGTTATGAACAATGCCAGCTTCAATATTTTTTTCGGATGGTATAAAAATGGCTTTCATTTTCAGGAAAAATCGTCAAATACGATGCCCTCTGAAGACTGTGCTGCGGTTCTTTAGTCCTCTTTCTGGGTCAACGTACGCCCACCAGTATTCATTGGTTCGCCCTCATACGTTCACATTTTACTGCAACAACCGAATGCCAATGAGCGGCTTCGTCAAAATCGGTGTTAAACATGTATCGCTTACACAATTTCATGCGAGGCAATCATAAAATACTGGTTTACGTTAGGGAGCCGTCATTATTTACGGCTTGGGGTTGGGGTTGGGTCGAAGGATTTTCATCAGAAACGCCGAAATTTCTAGTAATCCACCATGCTAACCACGATGAATGTGAGTATCCCCCCTTTAACTCCAATATTTTGACTGACCCACCCTAACTTAGAAAAGTTAATACCGATACATGTGTCTGTAAACTTTTCATAAATACAGCAATAAAGACCTTTCAAATCCTGGTGCACCCTGCTAGAATATCGTCGGTTATCTAACAACGGTTGAAAAAGGTGAAACCAACAAAATGAAATTCAAGTGACAACAAAAAAGAAAACAGATATAAAAGCCCACGCTATAACCAGTATCCAACCTCATCGTATTGTTTAACTTGGATGAGTATCATGACAGAGTTTCACTGGGATATCTGACTGGGCAGAATTTGAAAGGACAGAGGCAGAACACACTATATGCTCAGGGGAAGTGTCAAAGGGGCTGTCCCCTATCTTGCGTGGAAAGTTTTGTGAAATTGATGTGTGTAATGGTGCAATCTGGTGAAATTTGAGAGTTTGTTTCCATTTTCGTTTCTTAAGTAAAACTGTTAGAATACCCCTGGGGAGAGCACGAGAGGGGGTCCCCCTTTTGTATCGAAAATTTTGAGAAATTTATGTGAGTGTAGTTGCAATATTAGGTTTTTCAATTTATTATGTACTCAGTAAAATTGTTTGAAAAGGACATTGAACACTGATATTTTTATTACATTTTTTGCATGATCATTGTTTGAGTCACAATATTCAACAACCAAACGATGACAATGCATTTTGTAAAAGACAGCTCTCACTTTGCCAGAAACTGAAGACCAAAGAAAATTTCAGGAACGGAAAATATGTTACCTTCTTGTGCTATTTCTTCAGCTGCCACCACTTAATGAAAAGCCTGAATATGGTATGGTTAACAGTCATAATAGTTATTGAACTGAAGCAATGAAAATATATGTTTCTGTGATATTATATTATAGCTTTGTCAATACCAGTGAATTTTGTGACGTCATATCCATAGATTATTACTGATAATGTATTCCATTATTCAGCATTGCGGTCCCACAGCGAGCAAGTTTTTTTTGGAAAACGTAAAAAGAACTGCGCATTTAAAAGGAGGGGAAATATCGGATCAACCATGTAATACACAAAACTATAAATCTTGACAATGGTTCACAATATTGATAACAATGTCTTACTGTACGATTTATTACATTTTTTGAGTCCTCACGCATGCACTTGTCGTCTGTCTGGCGGGCGCTCAGCATGCAGTCCCCGTCCGATACGCTCGTTGTAGTACTACGTTTGTTTACAACATGGTTCGCTTCGTTGCCGTATAGGTGAAACAGAACTCAGTACGTTTGCAAACTGCTAGACGATACTGGGTTTGACACGTGGCATATTATGTATGTCAGTGGCCATGTAAACGATGCAAGCGTGAAAGGCTACTCGAACCAGCCGTAAACGGGCCAACAACGGCAGCTTGCTGTCATCAACCTTGACCGGAAATTACTACGGAGCCATTCAAAGTCTCGGTCCAAGGTCAGCTACTACCAACAATCATGACGGCCGTGGACTCTCCGTTGATCTAACATCTCGGCCACCTAATTCTGATGCACTGACTGTAATCGGAGACAACTTTCATTCATCGTTTTTTTCTCCATGTCTGTGATTTTACCTTGCCTTGTTCTCGATATCGCGACGGTACCGAAACCCTCTAGTATGTTTGTCAACTGTACCTTTCAAGCATCCGTTTACGTCAAGTTCTGTCGTTCGCCGAAATAAAATAGCTCTTCTCAAGGAACCATCGAAAATTAAATTTATAGACACAATTATTATTGAAATATAAACATTTGAATAACAATGTTGAACTCTGTTGATATCGTTTGCAATGAATGCTGTACTACTAGCGACATAATAATGATCGTATTGATCATCTGATACCATGGCATGCAGCTCGCTGATCATGCTGATGTCGATGCATGAACATTCCGTTTTCTTCATATCTGGCATTTCAACGTGTCGGCTTTTTGAATGGCATGATATTTAAAGGTGATGTTTCAAGTTTGATATAGACGGTAGGGATGCAGTTACTTTTCATTTCCTTCGAAAATACATCGTTTATCAATTCAAAATGAACCGTGAAAGTGCTGGTCATTTTTTGTGCTGAACGCGTGCTCAGTACAGTGCACTGTGCAAGTGTGGAGTGCATGTAATATGTACAGAGTCAGGGCCGATCATGCTGGACGACACTCACTGGCCTCAAACTCGGTTAAAATTTCCTTTTTTATTCGTTTTCTACAACTACAAATTCACTGGCATTGCCAAAGCTATAAAATAATAGCAATAATGCACCCCCTCCCGGCTCATAATGGACTCAAGCAAACTTTGCACTCCATAATGTACTCGGCTTCGCCTCGTACATTATGTCGTGCAAAGTTTGCTCTCGTCCATTATGAGTCGGGAGGGGGTGCATTATTGCTTAAATAAAGGATTAATTCAGTTTTGTCCTAGATCCTGTGAAAAAAATGAGAAATTGATGTATGCAATGGTGCAGTTTAAGATGTGTTTCCGATTTGTATTTTACTAGTACATCTGGTAGAATGCCCCAAGGGGAAAGCACGAAAAAGCCGACAATTTTGAGAAATTGATGTTTGTAATGGTGCAGTCGGAGAGGTGTTTCCATTTATTTCGCGCACAAAATTGAGTAACCCCCGTCTTCCTCTCCACATTTTGCGTGACCCCTCTTTAAGTTTTCAAAGTTTCCGCCATATTCGGATAACAGCATGCATGTGTTTTCATTAAAGACTGAGTGTCTCCAAAAACAGACTGCTTGATTGAGTATATACACCCTATAAATAGGGCGGCCAGACAGACTTTGGTCATGGGAGGATATATTACATTCATAGTATGTATAATGCTGGTTGAGACACAGACTCGGAGCAAGGGCCTATGATTTAGATACGAACACCCAATATTTGTCTATAGTCACTATGAGATAATCTTTCTTCAAACAGGCATATTCTGAAGTGTCCTCAAACGTGTGATGCTTCGAAAGTAGTGCACGCCGTTTCAAGCGCAATTATCTAAGGGCAGTACTTCTTTCTTTAGCATGACTGCGTATCTCCATTACTTCCTGTGATAATTTTACTTTAGCGGATAAAATATTTACAAACAAGGAAAAGTCCTTCGAGACACCCATTACTGTTGAATAGCTAGTCTAGCTAAGGGAGGCACCGTGGGGCAGTGGTTAAAGGACCGGACTAACTATCGGAGGATGTTGAGTTCGAGACTCCAGCACGGAGTTGTGCCCCCGAGCAAGGTATTTTACTCCTCAGTGCTCCATTGGATAGTGGGTTATGGGTACCTCATCCTGTAATTGGGTTTGCTTGTGGATGAGTAATAAAAAATGTCTTAACTACCATGACAGCACACACATGCAGCACACATCTATATGGGGAACCAGAAGGTAAGTATGTATAGTATAACAATTTTAACAAACCAGTCTTTTCCTGGAAAATCCTCGCTCAAGTCTTCTGGAAAATATTAAAACAGGGAAAACGACTTCTTTGCTCTCTACATACTCAACTCCACATCACCAATGATACATGTTAAAAAAGCCATATAAGACTATTCACCAGGAAGGCCCTTTCGTTTTCACTTTACTGAATGGTCCCAGCTTGCTTGTTTCAAACGCCGAACATTTTAGTGCATCAACACGATCTTAACTAGCACGCTGACAGGTTTTTTATAGTATT
Organism: Ptychodera flava; assembly: GCF_041260155.1. Taxonomy (NCBI): domain Eukaryota; kingdom Metazoa; phylum Hemichordata; class Enteropneusta; family Ptychoderidae; genus Ptychodera; species Ptychodera flava. Next base: position 10,073,305 of record NW_027248280.1, on the reverse strand, counting down.
GTTGCTTTCTAGTCATCTATAGTCAGTGTTATATAGCTGTTTCCATTGCCCTTGTACCATATTATGTGATAAACTCACACGTCGTCTCTCCTATGTACCGGTACTTTTAAGGTCCTCATCATGATGCCAAGCGAGGGATATCGAAGTAAATGCCTGCTATAAGGAGCACGACTTGTCGCTCTATCATACTAGAGTATTCACAGGACATACAAGACATTTGATCGAGACATTCATGGAGTAGTTTTACGTTTCAACATTTTATTTTCCACGTAGACATTTAGGTTTCTCGTCATAAAATGTTAACAGTACAGTAAATTGGAACTTGATAAACATATGAATTTTGGGATATACATCAAACAAGGACAAATATCATCGGACTTATTGCTATATTTTCTGTGTTTTGTTCTTCGTTTGTATTATGTTAGTGTTAAATTCAATTTAAAGGAACACCTTAAATTTCTAAAATTCTCCAGACTATTTCTAGTTAAGATTTCATACATATTTCCCAGTATACTCTAACGCCTGTTTGTACTTTATTTTGGTAACGGGTCTTTCTAATTCTTTGTCTGTGTTTTGCATTTATTTTGTTGTTTCCCTCATTTTGAATTAAATCTTTGTAACTGCAGCAAACATGTACAAATGGAACTCTCAGACATATGTTAAAATAATTGAGTTCAAATCTTCATATATATATCAAAATATAAGACAGTCATGTAGATTTGTCAGGCTGGACATATATCATGGTAATGGTTTGCTATTGGAATTTCTACATTCAATAAGAATCATCATAAAACTCTAGCCTTGTATCGATCTGCATATAGAGCACTACTTATTCTACAGAAAATGTTTAATATTAACGGAATTCTTAAAAACACTACCCCATGGATGCTCTATAAATGATAAATCAGAACAGACTCCGTTGAGCAGCTGTTCTCCAAAATTGGATGCGATATCGCTTTTCATTTTGCTTCAATACAGTCAAACCTATACTGGTCACACAAGGCACTGAGAATATGAGACCACTATATGGAGTTTGGCCTTTCTATGTAGAGGGCCATGGATGTCAGTGTAAGTGATATGTGCTGATATGCGCATTTCAATAGGCAAAGATGAAATTCAACATTATAACTCTCTTTAAAATCGTGATACGCATTTAATCCTCTTTTTACCAGGCTCAATAGACAAACCACAGAAATAACTACAACTTGGGAGAAAGTGGAAATTTTGAAGCAGCTATCCTCAATTTGACAGAATTCATTCAACTTTCTTAAATGCAGGTCATTATCTATACATAGCTTTTGTATCAAATTAGAGCGATTAAAAACATGTGGCCACTGAGTGTGCACATGAGAAAGGTGGTTATTCCATAGAGGGCACAGCTTGTATTTGTGTAGTGATCATTGTTTATTGTTTACAAATGAATTCTAGTCCGGACTTGAATATACTTTTCAACAATAACAACGGAAATTATACTCATTACACGATTGGAACTAATTTTGGATAATTGGATTTTCATATTTTTCAATTTTCTCAAAAGTTTTAGTAGCCTTATGGCTGAATGTCTCAATATTACAAATTACTCATAAAAACAAGTGTGCAACGTAAAAAGAAAAGCAGATGAGCTTACATTTGAAGATTTTAAAGACATTACTTCACCATCCAATTATCCCCTATAAGTTCCAATCGTGTTTCATAGAGATTGTGTTGAGATGCTAAATACTTAGCAATAAATGACAGGGATTCAATACAGAAAGTGTAGGGAAACTACAAAACAAACATTCTGAAAAAAATAGCAAAAAGATACAGCTTATGGAGCTTTAAACGTGTTGATTCAACTAAATGTGATTATATTGCTCTGACACAGTACTAATTCCATATCAGAAGAAGAAAGAAAGACAAATTACAACAACCTTACAAAAAACATAATTACAACTCTGAATGTATTCTGATTTCAATGTTGAAAAATTCTAAACGTAAAGTTTGTGTATATTTATACATGTGTAGATTTTGCCCAATGTGTGCATTGAAGACAGGTTGGTATTCTCCATACATGATAAACAACATAGTTTTTTGAGAGGAAAGGGGGTTTGACACCAAAACCAAGGCGTTTCGCGTCTAGTGCGTCAGGTTTTATGATCGACGTCCCCTTACACAGTGCTACCCTTTACAGTAGAAAGTATCCTAATTGTGTTGAGAACATAATGTTGCTATATCAACATGCATTGATTACGAAAAGAGTTACAGCTCAGTCGATTGGTTCAAAGTCACACAGATTTGTCTCATCAGTCATTGGGTCAAAACCATTTCGTCTTGCATCTTGGCACAGGTTGTTTTAGGGGAAGAGGGACGCAAGTTAAAGTTCTGAGGGACTTAGATCACGGTGGCAAAATTTCTTTGAGTATAATGCATGGATGAAATGTATACGCAGAATTTGATCCACAAGTGTTTTGGCCTTTTACTTTTAAGAGTCTAAGAGTTTGTGCGGGGGAGGAGGGTTGCACATTGAATGCCCACCTCTCAGACAGAGTGACAGGGATGAGCACAGATGAAAAGCTCAAAAGTGCTGAGTGACACTTTTGAACAAATATTTTACTTTTCATAGCACAAGCTCGCGGAATGTATGGGCCCCAAAATCAATTAACTGAGCGTCATACTTTTGTACTTTTGTCATACTTATGTATTGAGTTTGTAGATATGACAAACTGGACATCAACCTGAGAGTGAAAACGGACAAAGTGAGGCAGCGTCAAACTGAGTAGCGATGCACATCTAATCGCCTATATATCTATTGTATCATCGTGAGAATCAATAGCATACACATACTAGGGGCATACCCAACGCATTCTAAATAATCGGATTGTAGGTTTCCCAAATACTTCTATTCGATATTTACTCTTGCAGTCCAATCTAATCATCTGCGAGATCAAATCATTCTCGAAATGAGACGTTTCGAAGCCGACAGTTTTCAATTTACAGGAGTGAAATTCTGAGTATTTCTTCAATGCAAATGTTAAAACTAATTTTGAGTTTTTCGTGATAGACAATTTGCATGTTTGTTTGATCTGAAATGGTTGAATTGTAGTGGAACAAAACGTGATGTAATCGTACTCGATAAAGATCATTATCTAAACATTATATCGTTTTTGTACAGGCATTCGAACGAAGGCAACAAATAAATGACAGCGTGAAAATAAATAAGTTTTATTCTCAAAAAGCTGCAACTTATAATATTTTTGTCTGTATTTTGTTTCATTTACGTCCCATTTTAGGAACGTGGCGGCACAGGCGACACAGACATATTAAGTTTTTCTCAGTTTTCTCTATCTGTTCCTCTCCGTTTCTTCATGCTCTGACTGATCGGAGTAAATAAAATAAAATGATTATATAACCTAGCCAAGCCTCTTGACTCTTCATTTATTTCACACCCCATTACAAGAACGTTTATCTCTCATTTACACATCTTGTAATTAATAAGTCAACACAATTAATTATCTAATCCGTGGACTTATCAGGGGTTTTATGGGTTTGTCAACATTGCGAAAGATAGGAAAAGTTCCTTTTTCATTTATATCTCAACCACGGATGGTTGCTTTTGACTCAATCAACATCAAAGTTGTTCAGCAGCCTCATGCTTTGCATAGATGAGTATGAACCGTATTTTCTTTCCAAATGAAAGTCTTGTGTTCATTGTAATATTCTCTGCTTGGTGTTTCGCCCCTTTATCCGGCCAAAGCGATGCCCTTGGTCAATGAACCCAATAACTCACGACAAACGTGTATTAATGTTATCACCTTATTGCCCCTCGAGTTCGCTCAACTCACCCAACGGCCGGACATTTGGTCGATTCTGCCGAAATCACAAAGAGTAGACTGAGTGTCAATATGACGACAAAATGTCAACTCTGCAAACCATTTTGTCTTCTCAGTTTCACCGAACTGTTCAGTCGTGAGAGACAAGTCATATCACACTGCGTTGCCGCTCGGCCCCTGCCTTCGACAACAATTTGCACGAGACACCTGGTCTTTGTCTTTCGGCAACCGCCATATTCGTGTTAGCGCAGTCGGAAATCTTGGATAAGACTACGACCGGCGTCAAAGATACCTCGACTTTTCATACGTAAATGCGGTCGTTGATATATGACAAGACGGTGCTAGCGGGTGAGTCGCCTTCATCCAAAATTAGGATAATTTACACCAGAAAATATCATTCTACTTAATCAAACCAAATGGGAAACTTACAGTAAGTAAAACTACAGGACCGGGGTATTTAATATCAAAAACAAAAAGGAGTTTGCAAATTTGAGCAATTTTGTACATCGTACCGGCAAATTATCATCGATTAAATCAGACCAGTCGATCGAAATTAAGGGAGTGAAAACAAAATGACAGGCAAGATTTCGAAACAAATGTGAAAGGGGATACAAATAGTATGTTAACTAGAGGATAACCACAGTGTATACACATTTGCTGTTGCGGAGAAAACTCCAAAGTGATGCAAAAACTCCACAGTGACGGAGAAATCCCTATCTGTCATAACCAACAGGGTTAGGTGTCGAGAGCGACATAATTAAAATAGTTATATATTAATTGGAAACATTGACAATTTGAAAGAAGGTGATTGAACAATCTTTCAACGTTCAGTAGTAATAAAATTGTAATAACCAGATGGAGAAGTAGTCAGAAAACACGTCATCGTCTCATTAACACTGAAAACAATGTAATCAATATCTTACGAGCATGAAAAATGGACTCTTTTACGAGCATGACCAATTATATCAGATGGTTAGGCCAAAAAAAAGAGAAATGTTTCTGGTCAGCGCGCGCGTCAATTGAACAACAGCGCGTCACCCTTTTTTCCCTGGTATGTGGCCCGCGGCTGTGGCAAACTACATACTGATTACTGTAACACCAAACCAAAACGGCTGAAGAGAAAGAAAACATTCTTTGGGGCACATGATCAGTGATTGCATGAACAGTTTAAATGTTACTATATTGATAAATTAAGTAATAAAGTGTTCTCCCCAGGCCATTTTAGCGTAGTGGTCCCGCTACGCAATTGCCTCTCCCCCGCTACGCTTTGATTCTCCCCACTACGCTTTAAAATATTCCCGCCATCCTTTAGTTCACACACTCTGCGTAGCTACCAGCAGTTGCATGCATTGTCTACACATTAGCGCTCACTGCAACTTTCAACCTGGTGAAAGAGTGGAAGGTGTGAAGTATGGTATGCATCATATAAGTTGTCCGGAAGTGTTGAGAGGAACGTTAAAACAATAGAAGAATCGGCTGGGTTGTTCACAAATTTTCATTCCAGAACGACTATTACGATCAACAAAGACCTTATGCATCGCGAACAAGTGTTCACAGAGGTAGGCGGTGTAGCACTAGCGGGGCCTTTGATCATATTCCCATGCTTTGATAAACGAAATGGACCGCAAAAGAAACAAGAGTTGACTGGTGAGGTTGATTATGATTTTACAACGATGAGTTTTGCATAAATTTCAATATGGCGGGCCTTAGTTAGTAACTTTGTAACTTGCACCTTTGTAATTTGTGATGTTCAGCCATATGTCTTGTCATCATTAAATGCATAAATGCAGTGGTAGCTTTACAGAAAATTATCATTTTATCATGAGTGGGATCGTCTGTAAGCATCTTAATCAAAGAAATAAAGATTCTTATTTGTCATCCACAAGCCACTACTCTTGCTCGTACGACGAACATAGTATGAACATACCTCCATGGCATAACGAACTGCCAAATAAGAAATTAGAATGACGGAGCTGGGCCACACCCGATATTGATTACTTGTCATCATGTTGTCTCGGATACCACGTTGGTTTGTGCATGACCTATGGACAGATATCGATCTCAACCTGGTTTTGGTGTTCGGCTCACAACTCCTGTTCGTTTTAGCTCCATCCTAAACCTACTTCAGACATATGATCAGAAAAAGGGGTAAAGCCGTGGTAGAGACATGGTATCTCAGTAAAAAGGGTAAAGCCATGGTAAAGACACACTATTTCAGCAAATGTCAAGCCGTACACACTGATGTATGTGTATGTCCAATATGCGCTTTGTTAACTTGAAAAACAAAAGATGGGAAAATAACACGACTTAATAAACTACATTAAAGTGAAATATTGTCTACGGGCCCACCTTAAAGACCCTCTACAATAATTCTTTACTAAGTAGTGCTTGGCTAATTGGTACATGTATATATAATTAGTAAAACGTATATTATCAACTTTGTTCATAACTTAAATGGCGTTCAAGTTTTGAATGAAAAAGACATTACTGAGAATTTCTGCAGGTGAATAAATATTGTTTAAAATTCATTGGCCTATTTGAATAATACTTGGAGTTTTGTAAAAATATATCGAAGTTTCTGAACTATTGACGAAAGCATTCCTACTGTTAGTACCCGGAGTAGCAAAGTTTATTTATCAAGTTGTGGTTTTCCTTCGTAGATTCTTGCTCATTCTGGTTCCCTACTATATGAAAGATTTATCGTTCGAGGGCGCTCTCTACGTTTGTAAGTGCTTGGTGTGAGAAGTTTCCACCGAATAAGTTAGTATTTCGGATATCGACAATGTCGTTTTCCCATCGAGTAAACACAGGGATAGTGTCATTTTGAAATTCAAATATCGGGAAATCTTTGTTAATTTGTCTCTCTAGTAACAAATTTTGAACAGTGACCCCTGATTTTTGTCCTTGATTTGGCGTTAGAGTGGTCGAAATTTTCATCGAGGAAAGTTTGAGCACAAGTCCAAGTACTTCACTTTCAAGGCGCATACCTTAAAGGCCCTGTAGCTGTATGTTTGAGCATTATTTTTGTGATTTTACTTCCAAACTTAAACAAGTTCGTGGGAATGTACTCATTGAGGGGTATTTATACAAGTATGATAAACTGTCCACTGGGACTGCATGTGCAATTTTGAGCAAGATAAATAATAAACGTTTGCCCAAACGTTAAATGGTGCCCTCATGCAAATAAAGAAAAAAACACTGTACGTTGTGCATAATATGCATTGGAATCTTTACAGAAACAACAGAGTAGTCCAATATGGTGCTGAATGTTTTTCACTGGAACATCATATGCTTTGTTTTCTTTGTAATATTGCCAGTTTTTAGAAATGGCGGGAAACCAAAATAACGGTTGAAATTTAAATTTACTTGTCCAATTTTTCCGTAGTAAAAGACTATATCCTTTAAATTTGTGGCATTTAAAGAAAACCAGAGAAAATAGAAAGCCTGTGTAAAGCGCAAGATTTACTGATGATTTCCCGAGGGGTAGGTTCAGATGCACGTCAGCCTGACAGGGCAAGAACGTTCGATAAATGTTAAGGACAGAGAGGAGTCTGAGATAGAACAAAGAACAACTTCCTGCATCTTGTTTAAATCACAGTGGCCTAATGTCAACACCAACGTCATTAACCCCAGACGTACCGACACTCCTGCTCTTAAAATTAACTTCATAGATGCAATTAAAAGCGACAGAAATCAACACGAAGAGAACTTTGACTGTCCGTTTTGCAACCGGATAAAATAACTATGACTAAAGACGTTTCAAAACATGAACCTGGTAAAGAAAGAACGCGGTTAATACGTTGTTTACAAACTAACCAATAGTTTTTTCACATTACCACACATATAGCGAACCTTTTAAACAGATTCCTCAAAGATTACATCTCCTATGAAAGCTTAACTCGTCATGAGATGTTACCCAGAATGTTCTCCAATCAGTGTACAAATCTCTTATTGGACCTGTTCAGACTTTAAATATTGTCCAATGGTAGGATACATTAATTGTTAAAAAAAAAGAAAAAAAAAGAAAAAACCATTCCCAAATTGTAAACAGAGCAGAACTTAAATAAATAATTCATTGTCTCTTAATCAACCATTTAACACTCTGCTGTGAAAATGTAGACCCAGACTATCAGTGGTGTTTCAGTAATCATCTTCATCGTCACTTTCACATTATCTCTTTTATATGCCGCTACATGGGCCTGACCTGTTGAACGAGTCATTTAAACATACAACCATGTTGATATTAAACTGTCCACAAATCTAATACTGTAGACTGTTGTTGTTTAAGGTAGCCACCAGAAGTACGATTCCTAGACTTCTGACATGCAAAACGTAAAAACTGACACCGACAAACATAAGTATGTTATTTTCAGTAAAAACGTGGAAACTTATACCGACAATCAATTTCTTCGACTTATGATCAACACTTCCCAAAGAGGTCTGAAATACACAGGATGTTCAATAGAAACACAATTAAATGAAGCTACAGTTCCGTGTAGAATATGGCGTACAAAATCAAATCGGACATTAATAGGAGGTTTATCACCGGAAACTGGCATTAAGATCGACCAGCTGTTTGTAAGTGCCGGGATAAGTCTTGAAAGGTGATTGACAAGCCGTTTACGATGGCAAAGATTCAACAGGAGTCTATTAGGAGAACACAGAGTGTCTTTTCACCCTTGCTTATGGTTTCTCTACGTTAAGAAGTGATTATCATAGTTGTTTTATCTACAATATCATTCAGAATCTGTCGTCCTCAATTCTGTCACTGATTTCCTTTCACCATACTCACCAAACATTACGTATGTCTCTTTCCAATTGTCTCCTTCAAATTTTACATCCGAGCGAAAAATGCCTTCGATGCGGAACAACCGGATTGCTTCGGTTAAGAGGTGTGTTGCACTCATCCTTGTTTGTTGTGTAATCAATGTGTGTTTTTGTTGACAAAATTAGTAAAAAGATACATTTTGCGTCAGTCCCTGCAATTTGGTTCATGAGATTTTGTGCTGCGGACATGTCTATATACCTAACTTACACATTTGTTGCGTACCTGGCATTTTCCCAGCATTTAAAATTGGATCTCTGGTGTGCTCCTCTCGAAATTTTGTGTTTTGTGCGTGCCAGCACTTGGTCGCTTAGGCTAATAAGACACACATTAAATCACCTTCCACCAATCAAGCTGATGAGGCTGCACGTGTGGACAACGAACCATGTGGCCATACTGTATATTACACTTGTCACTGATACTTGTCTTCTTTTGTCATCGAAATAAATAATCACTCACATGAGTGACAGATTTTTACTCGCCCCTTTGCATCCATAACCCCAGACGTATCGAAAGTTGTGCTAGGCCGAGCTTTGTGAATGTATGAAAGAAAGACAATAATCAGTTCATAACCCGGATAAAGTAATCAAACCTTCGACTCCTGCTCTTAAAATTAACTTCATAGACGCAATCAAAAGCGAGAGAAATCAACACGAACTGAACTTTGACTATCCGTTTTGCAACCGGATAAAATAACTCCGACTAAAGACGTTTCGCTTAAGTCAAAACACAAACCTGGTAAAGAAAGAATACGTTGTTTATAAACTAACCAATAGTTTTACTCACATTACCACACGCAGCGAACCTTATTAACAGAGTCCATCAAAGATTAAATCTCCTAAGAAAGCTTAAATCGTCATGAGATGTTACCCAGAATGTTCTCCAATCAGTGTACAAATCTCTTATTGAACCAGTTCTGACTTTAAATATCGTCCAATGGTAGGATAAATTAATTGTTAAAAACAAAAAAGAACATTCCCAAATTGTAAACTGAGCAGAACTTAAATAAATCATTCATTGTCTCTTAATCAACCATTTATCACTCTGCTGTGAAAATGTAGACCCAGACTATCAGTGGTGTTTCAGTAATCATTTTCATCGTCACTTTCACATAATCTCTTCTGTATGGCGCTACATGGGCCTGAAATGTTGAACGAGTACAACATACAACCATGTAAATATTAAACTCTCCACAAATCTAATACCATAGACTGTTGTTGTTTAAGGTAGCCACCAGAAGTACAATTCCTAGACTTCTGACAGGCAAAACGTGGAAACTGACACCGACAAACTTAAGTAAGTTATTTTCAGTAAAAACGTGGAAACTAACACCGGCAATAAATTTCTTCCACTTATGATCAACACTTCCCAAAGAGGTCTTAAATACACAGGATGTTCAATAGAAACACAATTAAATGAAGCTACAGTTCCGTGGAGAATATGGCGTACAAAATCAAATCATACATTATTAGGACGTTTATAACGGGAAACCGGCTTTAAGATAGACCAGCTGTTTGTAAATGCAGGGATAAGTCTTGAAAGGTGATTGACAAGCCATTTACGAGGCCAAAGTCTCAACAGGAGTCTATTAGGAGAACACAGAGTGTCTTTTCACCCTAGCTTATTGTTTCTCTAGGTTAGGAAGTGATTGTCATAGTTGTTTTATCTACAATATACATAACATTCAAAATCTGTCGTCCTCAACTCTGTCACTGATTTCTTTTCACCACGCCCACCAAATGACACCAAAAGCCGCTATATAGCAGGTAGCCGACTCTACAAAGCAAATATTGTTACATTATTATAACAACTTGCAAGGGCATCTAATTCATCGAAACTATCTTACGAGATGAAATCTCTCTTCTCTTCAGGGCTCACATTATTGACTGTGGCTCATATGTAGGTGGGCAGCGGTACTTTTCGAAATTGCTCTTGGTGTGATAACTATTTGTACAATAGATGTATGCTGTACGCCAAGAGGTTTTCTTAATAACCGATCGATGACTGTTGCAAATTTCAAGTACAATTGAAAACCCTGCTGAAAATATTGGTTGGTAGTTTGCCTTATACCACGGTGCTGTGTCTATACAGGCTCTTAGTCTATCGCACGTTAGCGCTCTCGAACACGTATTGCAAACCAAACATATTTAAATTAGTCTAACGCAGCAAATTATGTTTCATCGATCCTTCTGTGCTTTAAGATTATGCCTATTTGCCAGCGAAACTGCAATGTGTCAATGTGTAATTTTCATGTGTTGCATTAGACCAAGCACTTAGCATGTGTCTTTGGCGATTGTACGTGTGGCAGCTTCTTCGAAAATTGCTCATCTGCGTGTGTTTTAATCATCTGTGGTTTAAAAAGTTCAAATCTGCAATCTGATTAGATCACTTGACTATGACTTTAGTAATTGTACTGATAGCAAGGGAACTGCTTTATTGGGTTTTAGATCCAAATTGCTCGAAGATGTTTGTCAAACCTACAAAATTAGTTGTATTTGATACACATTTTTCTATCAAAACAACCTAGCCGTGTTAGATCTAATGATTACATACAAAAGTATATATAGCTTGATCAGTTTCGGAGACATTTGAGTCATTTAGCAGAGTGACATTCAATACCGTATCCGCATCGAGATCCTTCCCGCTGTACATGACGTATGTCTCCTTCCAATTGTCTACTTTAAATTTTACATCCGGGCGAAAAATGCCTTCGATGCGGAGCAATCGGATTGCTTCGGTTTACAGATGTGTCGCACTCATCCTTTTTTGTTGTGTAATCAATGTGTGCTTTTTGTTGACAGAATTAGTATAGAGATAAATTTTGCGTCAGTCCCTGCAGTTTGGTTCATGAGATGTTGTGCTGCCGACCAGTCTATATCCCTAACTCATGCACATTTGTTGCGTACCTGGCATTTTCCCAGCATTTAAAATTGGATCTGTGGTGTGATCATCTGAAAATTTTGTGTTTTGTGCGTGCCAGCACTTGGTCGCTTAGGCTAATGAGACGCACATTAAATCACCTTCCACCAATCAAGCTGATGAGGCTGCACGTGTGGACAACAAACCATGTGGCCATACTGTATATTACACTTGTCACTGATACTTGTCTTCTTTTGTCATCGAAATAGATAATCTCTCACATGAGTGACAGATTTTTACTTGCCCCTTTGCATCCATAACCCCAGACGTATCGAAACTTATGCATGGCCGAGCGTTGTGAATATATGGATGAAAGACAACAATAAGTTCATGACCCGGATATTGTAATTAAAACCTTCGACTCCTGCTCTTAAAAGTAACTTCATAAACGCAATTAAAAGCGAGAGAAATCAACACAAAGTGAACTTTGACTATCCGTTTTGCAACCGGATAAAATAACTGCAACTAAAGACGTTTAGCTTACGTCAAAACACAAACCTGGTAAAGAAAGAACACGCTGTTTACAAACTAACGAATAGTTTTACTAACATTACAACACACACCGAACCTTTTTAACAGAGTCCATCAAAGATAACATCTCCTAAGAAAGCTCAAATCGTCATGAGATGTTACTCAGAATGTTCTCCAATCAGTGTACAAATCTCTTATTGAACCTGTTCTGACTTTAAATATTGGCCCATGGTAGGATACATTAATGTTAAAAACAAAAAAAGAACATTCCCAAATTGTAAACAGAGCAGAACTGAAATAAATCATTTATTGTCTCTTAATCAAACATTTATCACTCTGCTGTGAAAATGTAGATCCAGACTATCAGTGGTGTTTCAGTAATCATCTTCTTCGTCACTTTCACATTATCTCTTCTGTATGGCGCTCCATGGGCCTGAAATGTTGAACGAGTACAACATACAACCATTTTAATATTAAACTCTCCACAAATATAATACTATAGACTGTTGTTGTTTAAGGTATGCAACAGAAGTACAATTCCTAGACTTCTGACAGGCAAAACGGGAAAACTAACACCGACAATAAATTTCTTCGACTTATGATCAAAACTTCCCAAAGAGGTCTGAAATACACAGGATGTTCAATAGAAACACAATTAAATGAAGCTTCAGTTCCGTGGAGAATATGGAGTACAAAATCAAATCAGACATTAATATGAGGTTTATAACCGGAAACCGGCATTAAGATCGACCAGCAGTTTGTAAATGCCAGGATAAGTCTTGAAAGGTGATTGACAAGCCATTTACGAGGCCAAAGTCTCAACAGGATTTTATTAGGAGAACACAGAGTGTCTTTTCAACCTAGCTTATGGTTTCTCTATGTTAAGAAGTTATTTTCATAGTTTTTTTATTTACAATATACATAACATTCAAAATCTGTCGTCCTCAACTCTGTCACTGATTTCTTTTCACCATGCCCACCAAATGACACCAAAAGCCACTATGTAGCAGGTAGCCGACTCTACAAAGCAAATATTGTTACATTATTATATTGACATCACCGTGTATACGTTTTATTGTGCGTTTATTTGGCTTACCTACAGGGCAACGCTTTTTCTCGTACATGAAATATGTGAACCTAAAATTTTAATGGAAGTATTGCCATTGAATTTTCGTGAAATTTTGTCAACGTGTTATTAAAAATGTCAGATTTTACTTGACGTACAATGAAGAATTTTCTTACGTTGACCAAAACTTTAAGAGAATTGCTTAAAGCTTGCAAGTCGTGTAAAATAAAAAGGGGAAACGGATTAAATGTCGAATTTACATTGATGGTGAAGTAGAAACGGCTTAGGTCAGTTGTTATATATTTGCCATTAATCGACCCTCGAGTAATACACGACAAGATACTTTGTGATACTGCAGAAATTGTAGAAGCTGGTCTTTTAGATGTAGGGAACATTTGAGAATTTAATTGAAATTTCCGAAAGTTTATTTGAAATTCTAACAACTTGCAAGGGCATCCAATTCATCGAAACTATCTTACGAGATGAAATCTCTCTTTTCTGCAGGGCTCACATTATTGACTGTGGTTCATATGTAGCTGGGCAGCGGTACTTTTTGAAATTGCTCTTGGTGTGATAACTTTTTGTACAATAGATGTATGCTGTACGCCAAGAGGTTTTCTTAATAACCGATGATTGTGGCAAATTTCAAGTACAATTTACAACCCTGCTGAAAATACTGGTTGTTAGTATGCCTTAAACCATGGTGCTGTGTCGATACAGGCTCTTAGTCCTTAGTATGTTAGCGCTCTCGAACATGTATTGCAAACCAAACATATTTAAATTAGTCTAACGCAGCAAATTATGTTTCATCGATCCTTCTGTGCTTTAAGATTATGCCTATTTGCCAGCGAAACTGCAATGTGTCAAGGTGTAATTTCCATGTGTTGCATTAGACCAAGCACTTAGCATGTGTCTTTGGCGAATGTACGTTTGGCAGCTTCTTCGAAAATTGCTCATCTGCGTGTGGTTTAATCATCTGTGGTTTAAAAAGTTCAAAATTGAAATCTGAGTTGACCACTTGACTATGACTTTAGTAATTGTACTAATAGCAAGGGAACTGCTTTATTAGGTTTTAGATCCAAATTGCCCGAGGATGCTTTGTCCAACCTACATAAAATTAATTGTATTTGAAACACTTTTCTATCAAAACAACCTGAAAGTTGTGTGTTTTGTGCGTGCCAGCACTTATTAGCTAAGGCTAATCAGACACACATTTAATCACCTTCAACCAATCAAGCTGATGAGGCTGCACGTGTGGACAACGAACCATGTGGCTATACTGTATATTACGCTTGTCACTGATGTCTTCTTTTGTCGTCGAAATAAATAACCACTCACATGAGTAATAGCTTTTTACTCGCCCCTTTGCATCAAAGTTGAACCGCGTCACGGCATTCCTTGCATAAATGCATAAGAAATAAGCTGGTTACTAGTTAAAAGGGTCTATAGCCGGACACTTCCTTGTAGCGTCACTTGTTTTTTTCCTTTTTCACATTGTTCCTATCGCCGCTGGATCATTCTTCTTTGTCTGTCACGACATGAAATGGCAGTTTTTATTTCTTTGTCAGGACATAATATAATATATAAAATCCGAAAATTTCCGAAGGATGCATGGTCGGCACTCTTCGGAAAAGAGGGGCAAGAGCAACCTGAGGCGAGGCGAACATGGATTGGTTACGTAACCGCTTCACTTTGCGACTCTGTCTGTGTTTCTCTGTGGTATTACCCATTCATGGGCTGGGTTAAGGCACTTACAAGCAACATTTGCTCTATCACGTAGGTGTGATCGAATTGTCAGCAAATGCGTTGATCTGACCGTAGACTATTATTATACTTTGTCTCGCGTGAGTAAAAACTTTTATATGGACAAAAAATTATTTTCTCGTGACGTTATTTTCGCCCAATCAATGATCATTTATTGATATAACTTCTATATCTATAACGATGACTTAACTATTACGTGTTTGACTCTCATATCTGGAAAACGATATTCCACACCCGTATTTTATAATGGTTCCTTCTTCGACTCGAAATACTTTATCATATAAATCATTTCGTACTAAGTTTTAGCCTTTTCATAGACATCCATCGCCCCAAACGTTAAGGTAAAGGGCGACGAATTCGGACGCGCACACGCTTTAGAACATTTCTGCGCAGATTTAACTCCAGCCTGCCGCAAATGGGTTATTTTGTAGCGCATGTATTTAACATCACCTGTCATTGTTGAAATTGCGCTTTTACCTAATTTTTTGACCCAGTCTCTTAGAAATACATGTGACCTTTAACCTTGTCATATTTTGACCCCCTAGGAAGCTGGTTTTTATTCAATATGAGCGCAAAATTAACATTTCTCTCCCATTTACATGGCGCATATTACCCATTCACCTGGAGATATTGTAAAAAGTAGCGTGGTGACACCCTTTTATTAAAAGTGTAAACTAAATGGTATTATGTCAGGATTTTATTCGCCAAGTTGGTCAAAATGACACCATTCAAAGCGACAGGAAGAAAGTTCGAAAATTATGTCGTGATATAATTTCGATATCGTCATTTTGTAATCGATACTTATGTTAAAATTTCTTTACAAACATCATGAAAACTATACATTCGATAGATATGGATCTTAAATTTTGGTATTTATTAAAATTAACTCATTTGCTAAGCGTTTTATAATTGCTCTCTTTAGTTTAAGTGTATTATATCATTTTTATTTATTTCTAACGACGCCATTTTAACGTCCGTTTCCATGGAAACGAGCGTGGTGACCCCCATTTTTTATTTCATTTTTGCACTTGCACAACTTCCAAGAATATTTGTGCCAAGTTTCAAAAAATGACACCACAACCTAATTTTGACGTAATTCGTAGTACTTCACCTTAATTTTATATCATTCTTCATACCACAAACGTTTCCTACAAGAAATTACGTCATAAAAATATCACTTGTTTGACCCCTCGCCAGCGTTGTGGTGGCAGCTGTAGCCGTCATTGGGCGCAGCGACCAATAACCGGGTGGTGATTTCGACTGTAAGCAGCAAATCCTACTATGGCTTGTGGCAATTTTGCCAAAACGTCCCAGGCGAAAGCGCCTGTACAGCTTTTTCCAGTGTGTCACTGACAGATTAGTGATTATCGCTTCGGCAAAAGGTGGCAGTAGGATATAGTAAATCAAGGAATTGATGAGAATCATTATTGATAGATGATACAGACTGTTAGTCTGAAGTAATAAGCTAACTGCAATTGCGGTCATAAAGCTTTCCCCAGATCTAGCTCTCTATGTAGGACTGCGCTCGATTCCTGATAGCCAAAACTGACATTGGTATGCAGTGACAGATTTCTTTTACAGACTGCCTGACTGACAAACATTAAATGTTGTAATTTATGAAGCGTGTATGTTTTACCCCATATAGCCGTTCCGTTGGCTGAAGTGTACTCGAACCGTAGGTCTACAAACGGTCCCTCCACACAGTTGCCTACATAAGCTTATTGTATGTGAATATACGGTAGAAGTCAGGTCTCGCTGCCACTCTCTGCGATAATGCAATCATGAAATTAATGGTACAACTATGTCCTGTAAATCGCAAAAAATCACATTCGCAGATACATATACCTAGCTTATGTTATACGACTGGTAAATGACGTTATGCTAGCAAGTACTTCGGTTTTACAAATACAAAGTTTCGACAGAATTTTGAGGTTGTGAACCGGTTACGAGAATTTGATTCAATGCTAGGGACGTGGCCCTAACCGATGTATAATTTGGGCTTCACCATGCCGGTGAAAGGACATTTAATCCGTGTCGTATACACCGGCCTACGAAGCAGATAAGCTGACGGTTAAGTAACGTATCGCTAGGTAAACAACCGACAGTTCTCTTATAGCCTAGTCGGATCAGCCATTGAACCGGTGATGAACTGCTGAGAAAACGTTGCTTAACCAGGAGTGTAAATGGCTGACTTCATGCAGTGATGAAAAATAGCACACAGGATGATCTATCCCATGACTATCCTCTTGCAATAAAACAGCACCAGCAGCCGTATCACTAGCATCTACAGCTAATTTGAATGGCAAACTGAAATCTGGTGCAGACAACACTGGAGCACTTTGCAGTATGGCTTTAAGTGTATAAAATGTATGTTGGCATGGTTCTGACCAACAAACTTTACTTTCTTTTTATAAATGTCTCAAAGGCACTGGCTGTACGTCAAAATTTAATCCAATGCTCAATCTGTAAGTTTGCTGCAATAATTGTAGCCTACGTCCGTATCCCGGCTTTTTCGGTTGTGTTGGCTGTGTAGCGCCGGCCAGTATAGCATCAATGCCATCCCATAGAAAACGATAGGTGCTACACAGCAAACAAGACAGAAAAAAGCTGACACCCGCTCATTGGCCATAATTACTGCAGCTTTCTTTAATTCGTCAAAAAATATGTCACGGCAGCTCTATTCACACAGAGTGTTAAGGTGTTGAAACGAAAGAACGACGGATGTGATTGACACATAACTTTGGCTGTCTCAGTGAAGCCAATCATCATAAATTAGGTAAAAATACCCTTCATACATTTTCTGACTTGCAACAATGAAATCTAGCATTTTGCTTCTCAAACGATAAATAAGAAGCTGCCCGAAAATACTGTCATTTCGCTTAATTCCGTAGAGAGACATGGTCCTTAAAAGGCGCACACGTGGAACTTAATTTTAAAGTCATATGTGCTTTGTATTGCATCTTCATTGAATTTTCACCACTCCCGAATTTTCAACTTCTTCCCTGCTAAAGTGGCCTCACAGTTTACGTATACAAACACATTTGAAACTTGAGAGAAGATGTAACTTGTATTAATACCTTCATTGATAGATCGTCCCGACACAGGGCTAAAGACATTGGTCATTGCTCGATGTTACCATTAATATATGTTGGTCGACTTATATTTCAAATGTACAGAAAAACTTTATTAACCAATGTTGTTCGAAGTAAAGTCGACATTTCAAAATAAACGACCGACGAAAATTGAATAGAATCAATGAAGAAAGAAGTATTCGTCACGCCATTGAGAATTTCCTCTCTTCTTTATGGAATTAGCATGTTTCTTTTGAAATTGCTTCTTGAGACAAGGCTGTATTGGTCAGATGCACTCACTCGCTGTGTCGCTGATTACAGTTACCTTCATGGCCCGATATGAAGCTCGAGATATTTAGTCTAGAAAGGAGTGTTTTCACTACAGTGCTGCCCTGTAACAGGACACATTTAGTGTTTAGTGTTTAGTCATTGGTTAACTGTCTGTCCCCGTGTATAATTAGCATCCCGTAAGGTTTTGTAAACGTCTTTGAGATAGAAGTCAGCGATTGGTGCTTACAGTGAAGACATAGATCTAAAGATTCAAAGCGTACTATAGGTGAGTTGCAATGGCGTTTGTGGCGACCTTGACGTAGGTTAAATGCACCTCGAAAATGAAAGAGTGCCTCGAACTTTTGCGTACACTCTTCTCGACCTCATATACAATAAAACTTTCAACCATTTTCTTGCCAAATCAAGTCTAAACAAATCTTATGGGTCACCATGCAAAGTTTGGTACCCGAGAAACATTTCACCCAACATTTACAGGTGTTTCAAATTCAAAATGGCCACAGACGCTGTGTTATATCTATAGGGAAAAATAAAACTCTGACTGTAAAAAATGGTGTTGCACTAAGAGCTTTCAAATGATCTTCAAATGAAAATGCTTGAGCTGGAGAATACTATTTTGTCCCCGAGCAGCATTCTACCTTAGTGATAGTGTCGTGTATCAAAAATCGAAAGACAAAATACAAATTTGTGTACGCAAAGCTAGACAAATATCATTACAGATATCTGATATGCCTATAAACCTACTCTTCTAAACCGTCAATAAATCTGGCTTAGAGATGTATATTGACAATGGGCAGGTATTGTTGTCATCCATTTGACCTGGCCAATGACGGACTCTGCCAGTTACTGTACTTCAAATTCTTCTGTATGTTTTTGGATCGTAAACCATAAGACTACAAGGTTGGAATTCCTGTCTTGCCACCGATAGCTACAGCAACAACAGTTTTCATGCCATGCGTCGCGTTTACACAGATACATTACCTTGTGAATTTTTCGTTCGTTTTGTTATCACTGTAATAAATAAACGATGCTATAATATGTAACACTGCCATCATGGTTGCTTTAAGGCTGAATACGGGTCTCTCTATTTA
Organism: Ptychodera flava; assembly: GCF_041260155.1. Classification (NCBI taxonomy): domain Eukaryota; kingdom Metazoa; phylum Hemichordata; class Enteropneusta; family Ptychoderidae; genus Ptychodera; species Ptychodera flava. The sequence goes on along the minus strand of NW_027248280.1, from coordinate 10,054,001 downwards.
AAACGTTCAAATCTGACACAAACTTCCCTTGCAAAAACTGTGCCCACTTTTAGTGATACAGAATTAAATGTAGGCGTCAACAAAATTGACTTTATGGCCAATGAGCGGGTGTCTTGTTTGCTGTGTAGCACCTATCGTTTTCTATGGGATGGCATTGATGCTATACTGGCCGGCGCTACACAGCCAACACAACCGCAAAAGTCGGGATACGGACGTAGGCTACAATAATTGCAGCAAACTTACAGATTGAGCATTGGATTAAATTTTGACGTACAGCCAGTGCCTTTGAGACATTTATAAAACGATCAACTTGAAACATAATGACTGTGTAGTCAAGCTAGCAAAAACAAGAGCCTGCACGTGAGTCAACACCGCATGTTATCAAAAACGAAAGCTGCAAATTTCCCTACGTAATGTGTTTACTACCACAATCTTACGCAAAGTTACTATCAACTTTATTTTGATAACCTTATAACTTTCATTAACACAAGTTCATTGCTAATTTTCAATATCCTTAATTACAAAAAGTAATTCAATCGTAACAGGATTTACAAACTCTAAGCATGTCCGGCATAGCCTTCTCATCAATTCCTTGATTTACTATATCCTACTTCCACCTTTCGCCGAAGCGATATTCACTTATCTGTCAGTGAAACACTGGGAAAAGCTGTACAGGCGCTTACTCCTGGGACGTTTTGGCAAAATTGCCACAAGCCATAGTAGGATTTGCTGCTTACAGTCGAAATCACCACCCGGTAATTGGTCGCTACGCTCACATTGTAAAAGATGACGGCTACAGCTGCCACCACAACGCTGGCGAGGGGTCAAACAAGAGACATTTTTGACGACGTAATTTCTTGTAGGAAACGTTTGTGGTACGAAGAATGATTTATTACACCTCACGTATTATTCAGGTACTCTGATTGGCTGAGCCTCACTCACGTGATATAGAACAAAAATTGATAGAACATGACTCAGGTGATATAGCCCTGTCGCGTGCGCTGATATAGCCCCTTCGCGTGAAGTGATATAGACCGCTACCACGTTCTGGAATACCACGCGTCCTTTCTGCGCTAACCACATCATCGCGTACATTTGCTTGATATTTTCTGTAAAGCAATGGCTTTTGAAAAGGTACAAGAAATTAGCTCTTCCTGAAGTACACGACGACGTTAAGTACATTTTAAAAACGAGAAAAGCTTGAACAACACTCTCTTCGTTTTTAGTAGCATTGCGATCGCGCAACAAATAAGCTTAGAACGTTTCACTGTGGCGAGTCTCAATCGACACTTGACTGCATTCTGAGCAAAGTTTCAAAAACAAGTGTTTGTTCGATGTAATAAAATTAATAACACACGCTAGCACGGGCAAGATCACGATTTGTTGCCTGCCCTCGGTCTGGTGCTCATGACGGTAATATTGATGATGCCCGAGCCTTGCCGGCGTGTGTTATTATTTAAATAAAATTAACGTGTGGGAGCGATGGATGTCTATGAAAAGTCTAAAACTTGGTACGAAATGATTTATATGATAAAGTATTTCGAGTCGAAGAAGGAACAATTATAAAATACGGGTGTGGAATATCGTTTTCCGGATATGAGAGTCAAACACGTAATAATTAAGTCATCGTTATAGATATAGAAGTTATATCAATAGATGATCATTGATTGGGCGAAAATAACGTCACGAGAAAATCATTTTTTGTCCATATAAAAGTTTTTACTCACGCGAGACAAAGTATATTAATAGTCTACGGTCAGATCAACGCATTTGCTGACAATTCGATCACACCTACATGATAGAGCAAAGGTTGCTTGTAAGTGCCTTAACCCAACCCATGAACGGGTAATACCACCGAGAAACATGGACAGAGTCGCAACGTGAAGCGGTTACGTAACCAATCCATGTTCGCCTCCTCTCAGGTTGCTCTCGCCTCTCTTTTCCGAAGAGTGCCGACCATGCATTTTTCGGTAATTTTTGGATTTTATATATTATATTATGTCCTGACAAAGAAATAAAAACTGCCATTCCATGTCGTGACAGAGAAAGAAGTTCTTATTTCTATTATAAAGAGGAAGAAAACAAATCCTTCAAAACGTGCAGCCTTTTCTCCTTAAATCAAGAAAAACGCAGTCAAATAAGCAATATGCATCGTAGATCAACTCTGCTGAACTAGTACAATTGTACATGTAGTCGACACACAATGCAGAACACGATGGCGACATGTTTAAGTATGTACAACTCTATCTTTACCCGGGTTTCCATCTTTATTGTTACTGTTAGTGGGTCTTTGCTGGCATTCTGCTATCCGACGATAACCGACAGTAATAGGTTATGATCTATAAAATTGATACTGTGATGCAGCACGCACATGCCACAAGATAATAGTCGTCTTTCATAGCTTTTTTGTTTGACAGTTCAAATTATAAACATACTTTCTCTACCTCTGAGTGTTTGCAGTTTCAAATTATTGACACTTTCCAGTCAAAAGATAATTACGGGCTAATTGACATAATTCCGGGGTTTTTGTTTTTGTTTTTTTTTTACTTTTTATTGTGAATCGTTTAGTACACATTGTGCTAACTCACTCACACAAATAGAGGCTCCTAAGGTTAGTGATGGCGAAGGTCACGTTGGTGGACTGTACCTGTTACCACTGTTACCAGACCCTTTCCTTTGTATCATAAGGGTGCAAAGTGTTGAGTATTAAGTTCAAGTTGTTTTGTGATAACATCATCGCACAGAGCAGCGAAATGACAATGATTTAGTTTGCTATTTTGACATAAAGGCTATCAAAATGTCGGCAACTGAAATTTTGTGCATTCTGATTCCAGAGCGATATTACACTTTACATTTTAACATAATCAAAATTCAGTTTGCCAAACTTAAGTTGTCTAGACTATATTAAAATTTCAAAACTAGGTTATTGTTCGAACATGTTATAAAGCGAGTGCGTGAGATGGTTTTGTACGGGAGCCTGTTGTTGATTAGACCAGGAGAGTCTCCTGAATATACGCTTGGAGCATGTATTTGCTGACGTTCTTCAATGTACACAGTGTTCTGGAGATAATTTCAGGTGCCTTTAAATCTGGCCTTAACAAGCAGTTTCCTAATATCGTCTGGTGCTGATAACAGGCAACAACAGATGTGTCTGTGAAAACTCTTTAGTGGTTGAAGAATATTCCGTGCTGACTGTGAATTGACGGTATGTTTGGTAGGGTGGCATTATACTCAATGACAGAGTATTGCCATATTACCTTCATACTTCATTGCATGCGCGGATTGAAAAAGATTGCACCTGCTGATATTTAAAGCTTTGTTGAAGGCATTTTGGAAGGATTGGTCTTTTTATTCCTTTACGAGATTTAGACTGTCTCTGCCTGGTTAAAGAGATCATTTGAGCAGATGCATCAATAACGGAGAGACTGACTCCACAGGATAGCACAGAAAGTGTAGTTTGTTGATTAAAGGAAGTGGCCAATAGATTTGTTTATCAGTAAATTTACTCTAAATTGTAGTGTTGATGTTGGAACCAATGTTTATCTTGTTCTCACACTAAAAACAGCTCAAACAAGGACCATAAAAAACAATTTTGAAGTGCTCTTCAAAATTCATAAAGCTGATACATATATTCGACTCCGCCGTCATCGTTCAAAAATTAAAGTCGACCACAATCCTATGGTCAACTTATTTGACTTCTATCTACACCCATAATTCAATCGTTACGCCCTTCATTGAAGACATCACCCTTCGCCTGAAAGACCTGGGATAGGTATTACCACAAAGTGCGCTGTCATAGTCACCGGTTCCGCAGTGACACTGTATACGAATATCTCGTAGCCGATAACTAGGCGATTTAAACAGCTAAAGAAATGATAGCACAATATATCATCGTGACTGATGATCTAAACCCAAAACTAATTTGAATGATATCAATTTCATCCTTACAAGAAACTGTTTTCAATGTGAATGGTCAGTGTCATGGTCGACTTTGCGGAGAAGCCATTGAAAGGAAGGTGCCGTATCCTGATATCACAATGAGTAAATTAGAAGAAATATTTTAGAAAAATACGCTTGATACTTGACAACTGAAAATAGATTATCGACGAAATTAGGGGAACACTGGCACATGGTCCGAACTAACTTGAAAAGAGCCAGGTTCATGTAAGACGTCGATTTTTATCGCTAAGCATTTGCTGTAGCAGTAGAATTTGTCCACGTCTCAGTGGAACCAAAAGTCAGCCTGAGTTTTGTCACTGAGAGTGGCAGAGTGACAGTTGAATACCGACATGTCAAAAGAAGATGTGCCAAAACACCAAACGCCGAGAAAAGCCAAGCTATAAAACATTGAGCAGTATTGCAAGGACAAAGCAAACAAAGGTGGCGACCAAACATAGACACGAAGCACAAAACGTTGTTGTCAATGAAAAAATAATTCAATCTTATTCTATCAAATCTTGGCGCACCTTTTGTTTGTTTTTTTTTTTCTGTGCATTTATGATTTTAATGTCCTTTCTCTCTCTCTCTCTCTCTCTCTCTCTCTCTCTCTCTCTCTCTCTCTCTGCTTGGGATAGTTGATACTTATTTAAATTAGAATATGCATACTAACCTCTGATTACTTTATTTGCTTTTTAAGTGTGTCTCTGTTTTGTTCATAAACAAGACTAATATTGAAGTTTAACTTTGATATTAAATTAATGTTCATTTTTTAAACGAAAAGATACAGAGACGCTCCTTTTACTCGGTGACGTATGAAACAAACTGCAAATTGTATCTTTTAGGAGGAAGCTCGTTGTTCCCCTTCTTTTGAAAAAAATTGGCATAACGAGTAGGGTGGTAAAAAAATGTCGTGGAACCGGTAATAGCCGAGCTGCTTCAATGACGGAAAAACACACATTTTGATGACTAGTTTGAAATTCTCCAAAAACAGTATGACGGCAGATATACTGTGGTCACAATGACGTAATGTGAGTATTTTACATTTTCTATATTTATGCGCCGAACTACAAGAATTCAAGGAACTTTATAGTATAGCAATCTTTATTTATATCATGAAGATTTTTAATGTAGATTTTAGTGACAATATTGATGGTGATTTCAAGACAAAATAATTCCAGTCTGAGACTTGGTTTAATTAACAAATGGAGTTTGATGAACGACTGAGCCAGATTAAACACCTGACTGAGAAAGGTGTTGGTCAATTAACATTATGATTCTTTATGCAATGTTCAAGTGAATACTCAAGTGGTTTGAGACGTTTTGACACGACCTGATAAACCGAATATTAAGGAAATCAGGAACTTGGTTTTGATTGGATCCAGATCTTAGTACAGACAAGATTATTTTGTCACAAGTGGATTTCTAATGATTTTGTTCTTTCGAAACTTTCTCCAAACGTGAGGGAGATCTTTTCAAAGGGGAAAAGGTCTGATGCCAATATCTCTTCTTTAGAGACACTTTTTAATAATTTTATATATTTACTGTGTTGTATCATAATTTGTAGAAAGTAAAGCAATGAAGAAGCGGACGAACATTTCGTCTGACTCAACAAACAAATATCTTTGTTTGTTTGTTAAGTACAAAACGTGGCAAAAAGAGAAGAAAAGATATTTCATGTAATCACGATAGATATGATAACAGCCACCTTTCAGTCAGTTTTAACTTTCTAATGTGACGCCAACAGTCACACATCACTAGTGACCCGGCGCAATGACCGGGTATTACCATGAATGACTTCCTCCTGAGCGCTCATCAATTTTCAAGCTCCAAACGTAGTTTGAATTTAAACATCAAACAGCCCGTCTAAAATGTGTTTCGTTATAGTATAAGATAATGGACTTTTTGAATCATTACAAAAATTTTTAATGTAGCCTCGTCATTCATACCCTGAAGAATGGTAAGCTTGACTAATTCCCTACATCTCGACTTCGCCCTAGTCCCTACTAGCAAAGACGGCTATACGGGCGCAAACCAAGTTATAGTACGATTTATCAATAGACAGGGCGTTATGGTGTGTTTATTCCCTAATAAAAGCAACCTCAGCAAATACCTTATAGATTTTTATCATGACTCATTGATCCTTCAGGAGTACTCGTTTTTACCTGGATTTGTATTCTATTTAGAGTGAACGTTCCCCGAAGCACAAACTATGAATATGCAAATTTTTTGACGAGTCGTGGCTAGTATGTCGTGCATTACCTTCACCCGATTATCTTTCCATTCTGGTCGCAAGTGGGTATATTTTGAAGAGAAAATATCCATTCTTTGTACAACATGTACATGTTACGATGAGACCGATATCATGACGGGGAGCTGCTTGACAATAATCGTGTTTTTTCACGATAAAGGCAATTTTTAAATTCATGATAAAAATACGCTGCTGTGGCTTTCCGGGAATTTCTTAGAAAAAAACGCTAACAATCAAACTAACGAACGAGCCATCGTTCTTTTCGTAATTTTGGTATAAGTTTGGCAAACGTTTTCCACAATTTCAGAACTTCTGGTGGTTAGCACCCAGGACAAACTTACAGGCACCATATCTAAATAATCTGTGATTAAACATTCATCAAAATTATAGAGATTTTCAAGAACAGAGCAAAATGTAAATGACAGCAGACGACATATTACAAAAAAGTGAGTTTTAAAAGCACTCATTTGGCTAGTTAGTGAAAGAAAGACCAACGGTTTCCTTGAATATAGCATTGCAAATGGCACAGGTTGTTACAACACTTCTTTGCAACTTTCAAAGATAAACTATGTTTTATTACATGGAAAGATGACAATATAGCCAACAATTAGAAAATACTCCTTTTCTACGCTCCTTTTTACTCAATTCTCTAAAACGGTTGACGGTAGTTTAATTCAAAGGCTTAAAATACATAATCATGATACTAATCATCAGTTTATGTATTCAGCTACTTGAACACTCTCAAAATATTTAGTATAACGTCAATAGAGATCTCAAAGGTGCCCCTGACTTCAAAGCGGTCCTCGTGTTTTCATCAGCAATGTCTTCGTGACTACAAAAGCGTCCGTTATGCGGTACGTGTTGTCAGACTTGCGTTTTTGCCCCATCTTACCGGACATTTAGCAGGGGGACTATTTTGACGTCGGGGACGTTTTTGAGGTCTTCACACACGTAAAACTTTACCGGACAGTGTTCACTCTTGACATACACATTGACCCCATTGAGTTCAACCGAAGACTCATTTTGGTTTTGTTTGTGTCCAAATGTTAATAGTGACTGTGTCATTTCCACGCCTTTCATATACTCCATCACTGTCGAAATCGCCCGGCCAGACACTGCATTCTTCCTTGTTAAATTTGGATCACAAAATAAACCTTCGAGTTGTCTCATTTTGGGAGTTATCGGAGAGGAGTCGTATCTATCTACTCATGGCATCACACTACAAACTGATATATAAACACGTTTTGAAGTAATTCGACAGATTTTCCTGGACACACAAAAATACATTAAGTAAAAAGATACACGTGAATTAATCGAATAGATATGGAAGCTGGTCAATGCGTATCATAATTATTGTTTCAGCATAAAAAAGAAATGTGAAATGAAAGTAGAAAAGAGAATTATGTAAAATTACAATACGAACGAGGGATGATGTGTTAAATATGCAAATACATGGTATTGCTCTTCTATTTTGAATTTGAAAACATGTCTGCTTCAAATCTGTATTCCAAGGGAAGTACGATGACTTTAGAATAGGCTACCATATCTGATATACAATTGTGATAATTGCATAAATTGACATTGTCCTTTACTTTTACATATTTGTGACAGATCACGTCACTGTGACAGATATGCTCTAGGCGTCATCACACATGGCGCGAAAGAAATAGGTCAGCATGGCCGCGGCAACGACACTGAGAGGAATTGAGACCCAGGCAAGGATAATGGAATATCCAAACAAACAACCGCTATCATCTTCGATGCAGTCCTTCTTCGTTTCCTCGGCATACACACTCGTTCCAATCAATACCAGCAAACCTAAAAAGCATAAATATTTAGATCGTAATGTAACGCTCTCTCTCTCTCTCTCTCTCTCTCTCTCTCTCTCTCTCTCTCTCTCTCTCTGTTTTAAAAACCCTGGCTTAACGGCCAATGAATTAGATATTCACATTGCGTTGATTTTATTCGTGAATTGTGCTGTCTAGTTCGGTAGATATAAACGGAGACAATAGCATCATACTCTTGTGCTCACCAAAAGATGCGTGGCAGCGGCACCGTACAGCAAGTTATGTTTACAATAGAACATATTAAATAGAAAAAAAATGGGAGATGCGAGTCGATGAGATTGTCATCTATTCCTGCTAAGAGCGTTGCGTTACACTTGTTCAATAATATGAAGTACTGTAAAAATTAAGAAGAAGAAGAAGAAGAAGAAGAAGAAGAAGAAGATTTTGATTTTTCAAATGAACGTTTATTACTAAAATTAATCTCTTGTACAGAAAAGCACATATCAAAATAATTCAAATTTTGAGACGAAAAGCAAAAATGAAATCAGACAAATGCGAAATTGCAAATGATGTTCAAATACTGAAAATACTAGGCAAAGCTGGACTGTAAAAAATCAGCAAAAACTGCAAAATGGCTATGACACTGATGCTGGAGCGAGACGGAGAGAAACGGTGAAAAGGCAAACAGGTAGCTATATCACTTACAACATGGGGAAGGAAACCAATTAAATCTGAAAAAAAGCACAATTTTGTTAATGACAAAAGGCAAGATGCGAAGTGCATGAAAAATCTCCACTGAATAGGGGAAAGCAAACCAAACAACCTAAACCAGAAAAAGCGACAGAAATTTGAAAAGAAAAAAGACAGGAACACCTTACATCTTGCAGGAAAAAAAGCCACCTAACCGCCAATAAGAAGGGATACATTGAGAAAACTCTTCGTTGGCATGTACATGCCAACGAAGAATCCTCCTAACTGACTACCCCCTCCCATTCCGTGAGGAGTACGGTGCCCAGGACGAGATTGGATTTGGCAAAAGGGAAAGTGTGCTGAGAGGTGAAAGCATATTCTTCACAACAAAATTGAATCAATAGTAATTGTTCCATCAATGTCTACAGAAGCAATAACGTCATTAATACACCAAATGTTTTTGAAAGCACTTATGTTTGAATTGAGCGTGAAGTAATTATATTCTTCTAAAATGCGAGCACAAACTCGCCTTTTAAAAACAGAAACAAGCATATTGCTGATTGAGGGATCATGACCATTAATTGCATTTCGTCTTGTCACATGAATTGCAATTTTAGCTGTCGTAAAAAGAAAATTTAAAAGCGCAAAAGTATTCTTGTCCATGTATGATTTATCAAAGGGTGGGCCTAAAACAAACCACCAGAATAAAATCTTGCATTCCTGACCAAGAAAACGGTGACAGAGTTTACGAAGGAGAATGAACAAGGGAGAAAGACGAGGGCATTCTAAAAATATGTGTAAAAGGTCATCTCTGGCACTACAGAAATACAATCAGAGGATGAGCTATACCCAGAATGGAACATAAACGAGCCAGTTGCGTACGCACCATGGAGAAGACGCCATTGAAGATCTCCTTCTTTTTTGGGAATTGGACTGAGATAACAAGAAGTGAACAAAGGTTTAATATTTTCAGGAAGTGAAAGCAGATCTCTCAAAACTATCTTGACGTTTATTGTTCATATGAAAATTGGACATAATCAAGAATTTATATATGCTACCCTTTTCAAATTTATACAAGGGGCAATTCAAAATAATATGGTCATCAGTGCCTTTACAAATAAGTTCGAAAGAGTACGAAGGACGATGACAAGAATGAACGTCATCCAAATCAATTTCCTCTTCAAAATAACTTTGGATTTTGTTTTTCCAATCACAGGGAATAGAATCCACCAACGTCTTGACAGTATTTGTTAAAATTCTATCCGAATGAATAGAAACAATGTTTTTAAACTGGCTTGGGAGCGCCAAGTTTTTTGGAAAGGGTCAAAAAGATCTCCAACTTTTGTAATGCCAGCACTGATAAAGTGATTAACAAGAGTACTATCAAGAGGTATTGAAAAATTAACACAATCGTTGAAAAAGGGGCTTCATGGAAGATATCTTTGATTGAAAGGGGTCCACCTTTTCTCAGGAAAATACATGACTTCCAGACTCTCAAAAGCTCAAGATAAAAATTAGGAAGATAATCTGGAACAGACTGAAAATTCACTGTAAAAAGTTGAGAGGTGTACTTGAGATTACCAACATTCCGAAAATAAAATCAGCAAACAAAAATGAAGGATGATCCAGACCTGAATACAAGTATCTTTGAAGATAATTAAACCTGAAAGTTTTCACACGTGAGGAGAGATTGATACGATTTTACCCTCCTAACTTTAATGGGGCAAAAACTGTTCGTCTTGGCAACCAATGTTTTCCTTGCCAGAAGAAATCAAGAAATTTGTGCTGAATTTCATCAATGATAAAAGCAGGAGGACAGAGGCAAATTAAACGATGAAAGAGTTTAGTTGCAGCAAGTTGATTAATAACGATAACACGGCCTTGGAATGACATAGCAGGAGCATATCTATCCCACCAAGATAACTTGGTAACAAAGGTGTACTTGTCAATTTTTGTAACACATTCACTCCAGTTTTTTGAAAAATACTCATTACTGTTGCCCAAATATGTACCAAGGACTTTGAGACCAATACTATTCCAAAGAATTTCAAGCGGATGATCAGCACGCCCACGCCATGAGCCGACCCAAAGACCTTGGGACTTACGATAGTTAATTTTTGCATTACTGGCATGCTCATAGACAGAAAACCAATGTTTAAACCTCAACAAATCAGTATCACAAGTTACAAGAGTATTAACGTCATCAGCATAAGCTGAAAGTTTACATTTACGATCACTTGAATTTGGAATCATAACACCTTGAATACTGTCATCTTTTCTTATTCTGTGTAAAAGAGGTTCAATAACAATTGCATACAGCTGCCGATAATAATGAGCAACCTTGCCTTATACCACGTGAAAACTGAACTGGAGCAGTAAGGGAACTGTTAACACGAACAAGACTATCAGTTTGAGTATACAGAAGTTTAATAAAATTGATGAAATTTCACCAAACCCGAACGCATGCAGAGTTTGAAAAAAATAATGATGACTTGACGCGATCAAAAGCTTTTTCCTGATCTAAAGAAAGAATACCAAGAGGAAGATTCATGTCATTATGAAAATGAATGCAATCTCTAATTAAATGAATATTGTCACAAATCTGTCTGCCTGATAGAGTATAACTTTTATCTACATGGATGATATCTTGCAAAACTTGCTTCAAGCGAAGCGATAAAGCTTAAGTGAAAATTTTATAATCAGAGCAAAGCAAACTAATAGGTCTCTAGTTCTTAAGAAGAGAGTTATCACCTTGTTTCGGAAGGAGTGAGATTATAGCTCTACGACAGGACGTTGGAAGAAGGTCATCGGAGATTGACTTTTGAAAAACCTGGTACAAATCGTTCCCCAATAGAGACCAGAATTTTTATGAAATTCACAAGGAATGCCATCAACACCAGGTGTTTTACCATTCGCAATGTTCTTGAGTGCAAAGGTGTACTCATCAAGACTAATGGGTTCATCAAGTAGCTTGACTTTGTCGGCAGGTAATTGAGGGAGATCATGAAGCAAAGTATCTTGTGCTTCGGGCGAAACAGGCTCAGCAGTAAACAGGTTTTGATAAAAGTGGCGAGTAAGTTGACGAATTTCTCTCTGATTTTCAGTAATTGTATGATCTTCACGTTGGAGATGAGTAATGGATTTACGACAGCCTTTGTATTTTTCAAGAGAAAAGAAAAACTGTGAATCAGTATCAGAATCATTGAGCTGTTGAAAACGAGAACGAATAACTGCATCTCTGGTATCAAGTTTCTGAAAACTGTCTAACAAGTCTTTTTGCTGATGATATCTTGCTTCCAGAGAAGGCTGAGTATGAATCAATGTTTCCAGAGTACGAATTCCTCAATAAGCTTTTGTTTTGAACGTTGAAAGTGATGAACTCGTTCAGTGCTGTACTGCTGACTTAATTATTTAATCTTTTGTTTTCCTATATCCCACCAAGACTGAAGAGAAGAAAACCTATCCTTCTCATTACGCCAACCTTCCAAGAATTCCTTAATTAAAGTACAGTAATTTTCATCGTTAAGAAGACTAGCATTGAGATACCAAACTGGATTTTTCTTGACACTCGAATTCATAGTTAAAACAAGAGAAACAAGAGAGTGATCAGATAAATCAGTAGGAGAGTCAATAGACACAGATTTAATTTTCAAAGTCAACCTCTTGTTGATGAAGAAAGTATCAATGCGACTTTTTTGCTCTCCTCTCTGCCACGTAAAATTTTGAGCCTGCTTATGAAAATAACGCCAGGCATCAGAAAGCTTACAGCGATGAACAAGAAAGGCAAAAAACTGCGAAGACTTTAAATGTGGTTCAATATGAGACGACCTATCTAAATCAGGAACAAAATTACAATTAAAGTCGCCCCCTATGACGATGTTTTCATTATCAAGATCAAATTCAAGGAGAAATTTACGAAGACTTTCAAAGAAAATACAACGATCATCTCCACTTGAAGAAGCATAAATATTAAGCAAATGAAAGGAAGTGTTATCCATTTTAATATGCAAATGAAGTAGACGACCCTGGACGACACTTTTTACAGAAACAACATCAACATTTTTGTTTCGTGGAAACAGCACTGCAACCCCAGCAGAATTACTATTACCATGAGAGAAATAAATAGGCGCGCGCCGAACTACTTGCCACTGCGCCTGATTAGCTACTGTAGAATGGGTTTCTTGTAAAAATAAAATCAGCATAATGATTGGACTTCAACGAAGACAAAATGTTATACCGTTTCAAAGAATCATGGCAACCATTTACGTTCCAAGAAATGAAACTTGCCATCACTAGCCAAGCAAAAACAAGAACGATTTCACTTCCCATTTTAGTAATAGCCAAGCTTTTACATTGTCTAACATGTAGTTGTAACTTTGCCACAAGTTTATGGATACGAACTTTGTGTTGACTAGTGACAATATCTGACCTGCGTAAGTTAGAAAATGAATTTATGAGAACTTTAAAATCTGAGCAGTAATCTTTACATTTTTCTATCATATTTTTAGAGCCTTTAATGTCTTCTAAAAACTCAAGCAAATTAGACGGCTTGATTTGTAGCTTTTCTTGAAATTCTGATAAGTCAGAAATTTCAGACGCAACAGACTCATTGTCATGATCAGACATTTCGCTGAGAACATCAAAGGAGTTTGATGTTTTCCCTCCTGACCAAATAAGCTGATTTTGAGAAGGTTTTCTTGGAGACTGTGACTGAGAAATAAACAAATCCTGAGACTCATTAACATTGATATCTGAAAAAGGAGTCTCAGGAAACTCAAGTGATTGAGACTGAATAAGTGAAGATGATGACGAAGAAGGGGGGTCGAATGATAAAACGGATGTAGAGGGGAGCGGAGAATACGAAGGCGAAGGAGGGGTTCGTACCCTGTCTTCATGGGCATGGACTTTAACGTTTGCAGCAGAGTTAACACCTTTTCTAAGTTCTCTTGAGCATCAGTGGGTTGACTGTTTTTACTGGTGAGAGGTCTTCGATCAACAGAATTTTCATCACAGATGTGACTTTGTGAGCGGAGACTCTGATTGTGCCTCATTGTTTTCGACAAAGCGAGTTGACGTTGAGGCGTTACTTGAAGTTGAGGTGTTATTTCTGTGGTATTGATATGCTGATTAACACCTTCATTTGCATTTGCTTCACTTTCGACAACATCCATTAAACCTGAGTTTTCATCCACAATTAATGTCTTTTTGTTTTCGTTTATTTTGAACATTTTCAGTGTCATTATCGTTGTTTTCTGACGATCTATGATCATGATAGTTAGGACAACGTTTACGGATATGACCTTTTAGTCCACAGTGAAAACAACGCAGTTCATGTACAGATACATAAACGGAATAAAAACGGTCATCATATTCGATCTGAATTACACCACTGATGTTCTCATTGTGTAACAAAACATGAACTTGTCGTCTAAACGACTTCACATGTTTCAGCGAAGCATTTTTACAACCAAGAGGGATTGCTCTTAAATGTCCAACAACTCTACCAAGTTTCCATAAATGTTCCTCCAAAACTTCATCAGGAATGAAAGGAGGAACATTTGACAGAATTAATTTCGAAGCCGGTTTCACCATGTGTTCCACATCGACTAATTCATCAAACAAAGCAAACTTGGATTCAACAATACTTTCAACGTTACCGAGTGTTGCTAAGAACACAACAATGGACTTATTCATTCTGGATGCAGCAATAACATTTTCACTTCCGACTTTCTTTGCAATCTCTTCAACATAGCTTTCAACAGCAACACCTTCAATATTAGTACACCTGACAGCATGCTTGCGTGTCAGATTCCGTAATGGCTTGACCTCCCGGGCGGCCATATTGCCGACCACGGGTGAACAAATGACAAAAATAAAATCGAAGAAAATCCGCCTAGTCGAAGATGAAACCGGACCGGAAACAAGACCCAAAAGAACTAAGTACTACTCACAACATAAACTGATGACAATTGACGAAGGATGGCACTTCTCACTGCTAGAAAATGAAAACAAGTAGGAACCCTTCTTCTGTACGTCTATCCAATACGGCGGAAGAAGAAGAAGAAGAAGAAGAAGAAGTAGTAGTACAAGACGAAAGAAGAAAGAGAAGAGAAGAAGAAACATGGACAGGCAAAGTAAGCGAAAGAAGGTGATTATTAGAATTAAAAAGCATACATATTTCACACCTGTCGCAGAAAAGATCAATCCGTTGATTGTCCAGAAGCGTTTTGTAAAATATTTAAGGAGCGAGTATTGGGTCTGTCCAGTGCCTTTTCCGAGTAGCGCTACCAAAGCTATGATCCATGATATCCAAGCGACGATCACCGCTGTCAACATAAGATCACGGGCAGCTTCCATGTATCCTGAATTAAGAGATAGCAGAACTATAACGATGCTGCATGTTTGTCCATGCCTAAGAATGTTTAATACGTGGTATATGACCGAAATGTCTTTTGTAGGAATGTTGGAGTTATGCAAATTAATGAAGTACCCATAAGGAACATTATACCTCCAAAATAATTCCTTGGGCCAAATTACTGGTGTCAGACTTTGAAAGCACTGAAATAGCTTGTTTAATATGTGATATATAGCCAATTATGTTATTTTGCTGGAAGGTTGACCGCCATATGTGATTTATGCAAATTAGACATATTTTCCCAAGGTGGATTCGAGTAAACTTTTAATATGTTGTTCTGGGTACCTCTCTAAAATGCATTCTGAAGAAAAAAATTCTATTGCAATTTGTGGTGGGTCTAACCCTCTTTTGACTGGACTATTAATGGAGGAGAATGGAGAAAATTGAGATATGATTCTCGAAGTTGGCCGGCAATGTTAGCCGCGAGTTGCGTACAGCTTCCGTGTGTTCCCGGTGTTACACGGACTAGCCGGCATGTGAGCATTTTTTCTGTTTGTCTGTGATTTAATACAGTGAATAAGTCAGCATATCAAAATAAGACAACAATATAATCAAATTTGGACCACATAATATCTCACATGGATATACTAGTCTTACATTATAATAAAAGATAAAAACAGCTAGCCGACGGCTAAGTACAAACATGGAGGTAGTAGACTCCTACTACTTCAATGGTACAAAGATGGGATCGCCTAACCTGCGACTTTTGAATCGGGTAGGGGTCCGCATGGTCTCACTTCAAATCCTTGTCCAGTGCATAACTCCCACAGTCCGTAGTACGATATCGACCCTGAAGTCAAACGCGCCACCCAATAGTTGGTTGCCGTGCTCATGATGTAAAATAGGACTACTACACCTGCCACCACAACACTTGAGATGGGTCCGACGAGAGACATTGTTGGTGATACCACTAGCTGTATCTTTCTGTATCTCTGAAAACTGATACGCAATGATGCGGGCTAGAGAAATATCAAGCGGATGTGTACCCTACTTTCGTGGGCGCCGCCATGCTTTTTGAGTGCTCGTAAATAAACAAATTCGAAACGTGCTTGCTATTATTCAATAACATCACATTAATAAAATGTTTTTTTATTAGCGATTAATTATATTATCCACCCTTTCTCTGATACAAAATATAGTTAGTATCACGCCTAAAATATAAAAGAAGAGAGAAAACTGTCGTGCATATAGCGCCCTCTGTGTTAATAAATTAGTGCAAAATTTGCCTGTTTTGAGACGTAACGCTGGTTTTCAGCTTACAATATAGGAAGTTGGGCGGTACAGTTACTATTACAACGTTAATGATGGCACAATACGTCCCTTGTTAAACACAATAGGTAGTTATCATGGTAAAAATTTCCAATTTATATCAAACGTTTTTACACATAACAGAAAATATATACCTACAGGTGTGACATCGTGTACGTGAACTGTTTTCATCAGAGGCTAAACCGGTCATAGTTGTACAAACGTATATAGAAAGTGACAATTAATTCTATTTTATCCTTAACGATTATTAATCATGAATCGATACAAATAACATTTTTAATCTCAACGCCTGGCGTGACACAAAGGGCTGAGCCCTATATGAAATTATAGTGAATAAGTCAGCATAATTTCACTATATATGCCAAATTTGGACCACATAATATCTCACATGGATATACTAGTCTTACATTAGGTAAAAGATAAAAACAGTTAACCGCCGGCTAGGTACAAACATGGAGGTAGTAGACTCCTACTACGTCCATGGTACAAAGCTGGGATCGAGGTAAGGGCCGGGGTACGGGCGGAGCGAATCCTTGTCCCGGGAACGCTAGCGCTTAACAGGCGAAGTTGGTTAGTTTTTGTTTGAGTGTTATGTCCCATTGGCCGAAATATTCTGCACCTGCGAATGCCGGACCCTTGTCCATAACAGAGGAGAAAACATCAGTTTTGTTGCCATTCAAGTAACTTGAACTGGACCATTGATACATGTCATACCGTCGTACCGATCGACAAGATTGCAAGCGTAGCACTCCTCGCTGACGTGTAATGCATACCTTACAATGTCAGCTTTGAGCGTACGGACATACCGCGAGCGCGTTCATGTATGGCCGTGGTTTGAGGGACTGTAGAGCTTAAATACACGAAATTATCGTGTGTCGCAATGAATTTGTTTTCATTTTTGGCCAAAAATGGTGACTTTGGTATTTTACAACATAAAATGCACTTTAATAGTTTGCTGGTATCCATTTCAACTCATTGGACGATGGACTCAACTACCGAAAAATCCAGTCCCTGTGGACTGACCAGGTGGGAGTGCAGAGAAATACTTAGAAGAGTCAAGTGTAGAATTTGGGATAAAGTGGAGATAATTTGTTTGCGTTCCTACCAGCCTTAGTGCCCGCTTCAAAATGTGTATGGGCAAAAGCTGGAATGGAGATGTTATTCTAATAATCGATGATCATTGCCATTGCAATGAGGACGATGAGGTAAAATAAAGGGTTTGCTAACGATATTTCTTTCATAATCATCGAATATGTGGGAGGAGTATCTATATACAGCCTGAGTGTCGGATCGACGCCTCTTAACAACCAAAGGCAGCGCAAATGCGATATCATCGAGTTAACCACCGCTTATAAAAGTCAATCCATTCATATTGTTAGACGTAATTACTCGTTTTTTACCGCATTACGGCTAAAAGTTATCAGAGCCATGACTTGTATTTTACATGGTACACCGGGCCAAGGTCTATATCATATTAAAGTTAAAAAAATGCAGAAGTTCTCTCGAATGCATACAGCGTAAATGGAATGAACTTGTCCATATGATCACGCATAATAGGCCTATAACTATCACGGTGTCGACGTGTCCTGTCCTCACATGTTTTTGTTGAAGAGGAAACTTGTGTACAACTTATAGAGCCGGATGACTTTTGTTAACGTTTTTTGTCGCGTCTATTTATATGATGGATTTTTGTGCACGTTTGAAAACCTCGGCCAAGATACTCCTAAACTGCACAGGCTGAACTAGGCTACTTTTTCGACTACCAATCTTTCTTCGCCGTTCACAACTTTTATGTCAGTCCGCGTCTTCTAAAATGTCACTTACCAAGTTTGTCATGCCTCTCGAAACAAACTGGCTCAAGCCCACCCTCTTCAAGACAACTTTTGATTGACACCAGACCAGAGACTCCAGCGCCGACAATTGAAACACGCTTTTTCGTCGTGAAAACTTCCGTGACCCCGTTTGAATGCAGCAATTGTGGACCGGTCACCGTAACGTGTGATAGTTTACTCATCGTTGCAAAAGGCAAATAAGGGACAGGATAGTTTCACACCCTCATGGGATTCGGTTCAGATTGCATTTGATGCGCGGCAAAATGTGGCTTGGCACTTTTTAATGAATAACGCAAACAGGATAAACCTTAATCCCGTGTGCAAAAGACCATTGATCGAGATTAACTGAGGTGCACTGTATGCCCCTTTGTAGCTTACAAGTCAAAGGAATTTCTTTTTGATGTTATCTTCCAAGTTTATACAGAAAGGGAAAAAGTGGGCTGAAAAACTGGAAACGTAATATCACGTGATTCCTCGTCCTTTCAGTAAAACATACTGTATTTGGTAAACTCTTGATGCTGTGGCCAAATCTGACACTTGTGGAAATGATGTGCAATAGCATTTCATACGCCAAAAATTCTCACAAAAGAAATAAAGATTACGACGAAAAAAGTGATACGAAGCATAAAACCGTTTTCGTATACAATGGACGAAACTTAATTATCAAAGCTTAGTCTCCTTTTATTTGCTGTTATGTGTTTTTTTTCCATTTCAGAATTTTTACGTATATTTCCCTGTTTTTGCTATGGATGTTGTATAACTTATTCAAGGCAATAGACATCAAATCAGGTCCAATAATCGTTATCATTCAAGGTAACTAAGAAGTTACCAGGTCCAAGAATATATCGAAAATGACAAAGGCAATGGGGTCATCTTGAACCACGAAATAATGGTGGTACCAGGTGCCCGGAATGGGTTAGCGTACCCTGCCAGCTAGCCGCACCTGTCAAGATTGACCCAAAGCGACAAATCCATTGTTATTTGGTGAATTCACCAATTACCTTTGTGAGTCAAAATTTGGTATGCTGTCACTCATCATTTGAGTAACAGACAGGTCATATTTTGATACAACATCTCCGTATCTACCGTAGAACTTCTTAAATGATTTCACTAATCTACTTTCTGAGAAAGTAGATTATGGGTACCAACGTGAGATCATTGCATTTGCTTTTAAGTTTATCACTTTTTTATAAATAACACTTTAATGATTATCGTTGTCCTAAATGCTCGTGTTTCAAACGATTAGAAACAGAGACAATCCTTTTATCGATGGGTCAGGAAACAACAAGCAAATTGAGTGTGTGAGGCTCGTATTTCCTCCTCTTTTTAACAAAAATGGCATTTTAATTGAATAAATATTGGCGTACTGAGAACAAGTAAAATCGTAGGTGTTTCAAAACTTAAAAAATTAAACAAGATCTCTATTGCGCGTTTGAAATTCACGCATTACTATAACATCACGACGGCGCATTTACTATGGTCAAAAGGACGTCAAGTCAGTCAGTCTTTTACATTTTCAATAAAAAGGACTGGTCTGATAGCTTGAAAGTTGGTATGTAGGTTTTTTACAGATAAACTAAGTATATATGATTTCTGATGATATCTGTAATTCTGTAATTTTGGGGCAATTTTTTACCATTTTCGGTCAGAAAATGTGTGTTTCCAAAACTACTCATCTGATAGCTTTGAAATTTTGTCTACAGGTTCTTACAGATAAACTTAATGATATTTATTGAAATTATGATGAAATCTGCAATTTTGTTTTTTTTGGGGCAATTTTTGCCATATTTGGTCAAAAAATGTATATCTCCAAAACTACTGGTCCGAAAGCTTTAAAATTCGATATGCAGGTTTCTACAAATAAAAGTAATATGATATATTTAAATTATGATGAAATCTGCAATATTTTATTTTAAGGGCAATTTTTGCCATTTTTGGTCAAAAAAAATTGTTTCTCAAAAACTGGAAGTCCGATATCTTTGATATTTGGTATACAGGTTCCAAAGGAATATTTTAACATATAATTTATTGAAATTTTGGTGAAATCTTCAAGTTTTATTTCTTGGGGCAATTATACCATTCTTTGTCAGAAAATTTCATTCTCAAAATACTTCTCGTCAGATAGCTTTGGTTGACATGTTCTTTGAGATGATCCAATGTGATATTCACATCTTCAATCGTGCGTTTTTGCAGTTATTTTAGCCACTTTTTCTGGCCACTGAAATAAGGTATCTAAGATTTCCACCTACTCCATCAACATGTGTCAAGATAGTTATTCTCTACATAAACACAGCGGAGGTATATCGGCCGTTAGGTCGCTTGTCTTTGCTAAAACCAATAAAATGATTTAAGGGAAAACTAATTCTGATATCGTTTGAAAGCCACGTCAAATACTGCAGGAAATAAAAAATGTAAAATAAAGATAATGTTAAAATTATGTGATTATCAGATTTGTGTATCGAATGTGGTTGCCTATTCTTAATCCATCGTATTTTCCTTAGAATACGGTAGCAGACATGTTTTTGACAAATAATATCTGTTACTGAATTCAAAGTTGAAGAGGGATACGGTAACATGTGTATTTTAACAATTCATCCTTCATTTGATATTTAACTTTATACCATTTTTTTCTAGTTTCATATAACACTTTTTATTGTTGTATATATATTAAAATGATAATTATAATTTGCATTGAATAGTTTCCATTTCTATATAATCAATTAATCTGCCAGCCTGTGGTGTTACCTAACCTTGTTTCTTTAAGGGACACAATAAAAGTTTCTTTTAACAAAATATCAATTTGACTGTTTTGTATACAGCTGCTGTATCGGACTCAATGTTTCTGAAGACATATATGCGTGTTTGTGTGTGTGTGTATGTGTGTGCAGAAAATCTGTCTAGTAACCTGAAAACATGCTCATTTCAGTTTGTCATGTGATGACATGAGCAAATACACAGGAAATCACTCTTTCATCAAACTCAGTATGTTACCATGCCAATTTTCGTATATTGAAATCACCGCCTATCAAAATATTGTCACTGAAATCAATATCAAAACGCCTCGTGATAAAGTTTGCTACAATACAAAGCTGGTGAATTCTTTTCGTTTACAGCATAAATATTGAAAAACACATTTTTTGACCACAATGGCAAATATTGCCTTAAAATACCAATTTACATATTTCTGCACAATTTGAACAAATCTGAAATAGATCATCCCTTGGGACCTATTTACCAACTATCAAAGCCATCTGACCGGTAGTTTTGAAGAAGAAGATTTTTAAAGAATTTTTGACAAAAAACGACAAAAATTGCCTTGAAAATACAAATATGCAAATTTCACCACGATTTGAACAAATCAAACTGAAGTCACCCTAAGTAAACTGCATATCAAATTTCAAAGAAATCGAACAAGCGGTTTCAGAGAATATTGTTTTTACCAAAAACAGCAAAAAATTCCCCAAAAATACAAATATGCAAATTTCACCACGATTTGAACACTGACACTGACAATCTATACTGAACTTCGAGAATTGATGATTCAATGATACACAACAGCGATAATATTCGGTATGCGGTGGTCGTCACACCCCACGAGCGTACTGTGCACCCTCGAAACTCACCACTTTTATTTACACAATTCCCCCCTTACAACGCATTTTCAAAAGGCAAATGACTTACAAGATTTATAAAACTGCATCACAAGATTTGGAGAATATACACATAAAAAATACTTGTGTGGACATTGTGGAGTTTCGACCGAGACTGAAGACAAAAGACCCTTACACCAATATATACGCATTCAACACCTGGTGACACAACCGTCAATCAAAGGAATTCTCTTATGTAACGAATAGATAGTAATTTATATGCTAATCTTCGAAACGCATATCATTTTTCATTTTATACGGACAAATATAACGCCCTCTGAAGCCATTGTTGAAGTTCTTTCCTCTTTCTCAGGGATCCTTGCGCCAGGAATTGATCACTCCGCCCTCATACGTCAATAACAGCCCGTTTGCCAGTCACCGCCTGCGTCCGGTCTATGCGTCTCTGATCACAAGAGTAGACACAAATTGTCTCATCGAATAATAGGATACATATCTTGAAACCCTGTGCTCAGCAATGTTAAGTAAATTGACGCTAGTTTAAAGTTTGTTACTACCCTTAAGTGGATGATGTGTTTAAAATCATAAGAAGAAAATATTCGAGTTTAGAGGTTCAAACTCATACACATCCACGATCAGTACGCAAACGCTATATGTGTGTACAGCTGTTGCTATCGTATATTACATAACTCGTGACTCATTATATATATATATATATAATATATATATATATATATATTATATATATATATAGATATATATAATATATCATGAATTATTTGAAAAATTTGCACACGTCTACTGATCTGGTTGTGTATTTTCTGTTTAAATATAATATATATATATATATATATATATATATGATATAGGATAGGATGTGTATCTGTGTTTCTGTGTTTCTCTGCGTCATTGTGTATTTGTTTATTTCGCTGTTGCTTGGTGATAGCAATGTAACACAATGAGCAGGTATACGGAAATAAACGAGGGAAGAATCACCCACGTGACATAACCCGTGTAGTCACTATCATAGAGCAGTCTGATAAAGTGAACATCAGCGAAAAAGACGTTACAGACTTCTGTGGCAGTGGCTTCGCGATGCAGGTCAGAGGTCAAAACACAGTTTCAGTACGGTGTCGCGAAGAAGGCAGTCCTGTGTAGCAGACAGGCACAGTTCCCGGATCTTGATTTCATGCTTACATGTCATGATCAGTCCGGTTCATCATGTGACCTTCTAGCCAGCCAAACTTAGCATATTGTTCTCAAGACGGAAGTCGGACGTCAGGTCTGCACCAGCTCTGCTCTTCAAAGCAACATCGGCCACAGAGGTATGTTACAGCACATCTTGTATTTTACAAGTGATTTCATTATTCAATTGCCATCCTATTGTTTAAGTTTTTATTTTGGTTGAACATCATGTCAACCTGTTTCAAACTGGGAGAGTCGCTCTCTGCATGCGTGACATCGATTTTTCAGTTTTAAAAATATTGAAATGCGTATGCCGGTAACGTCAGAACAATAATGTTGTAATGTGTGATAAAATGAGCCTTTCTTTCTTCCTGACTTTGGTGGAAAATACAGCATTCATGGGTTAGTGTACCGCTGATAGGAAACGGAGTCATGGTAACGACATCAACAAACATGGCGGCCAAATACTTGACGCAGAAAGAGGTGTCGTTGTTTGTTGAAAGCTTACGCAACATGGTCGGGCTCATTTAATGAAGAGATATCATGATTGATGTATCGTGCGCGAATACCTTACAGTTGCCCAGGGTTTGAAAAAAAAAACATGCCGTCCTTGGAACGTCATGCGCACAACGCTACAACATTTCATCAGTGTTGCTAACACAGAAATGTTATCGTTACTAATTCACTCGATGGTTAAACTTTTCTTGCCCTTCACTATCCACTTCTTTAAAATCGCGCCTCGGGGACAGACATTCAGACTCTTCAACTTTTACAATTCTTTTCTGATATACCACTTGTGGGAGTTCATTTTAAAACTCTTGGTATAAGAAAACTATTCACCGGCTTAGTTTTTCGAATTAAAGTCAAAACTTTTATTTTTCCGTATAGAGGTAACACGGGTATGGCGGCCATTTTGAATTTCAAATGTCGCAAAATGTTGGGTAATTTGTTTCCGCTAGTTCCAAAAATTTCAAGGTGACCTCTGATTTTTATTGTTGATTTGGTAAGAAAATGGTTGAAAGTTTCATTTAGGAAATCTTGAGCAAAAAGTTTGTTTTTCACTTTCGAGGCGCATACTACCTTAAGACTACTAGGTCAGAGGTTGTAATGTACATAGTAACGTACAGCACCTACAATCAAAATTCAGCATTACCACTGTGCCAGTGGAACGAATTTTCCGGGTCGCGCAAGAATAAATAAAAAAAACATGCACGAGGTGTCGTATCCAGTCAGTGGAAACACTGTCCGGAGGGACCGCGGTGAAAACAAACAGCCTGCTGATACCCTAAATATGCAGTCTTTTTAAAAGAGAAATATGGGTTACCAGAATTAAAAAACAACAAAAACGTTAAGTATGTGGACACCCACTGTGAATAACCCTCCTAACCTCATACATGTAAGAGACGAGAGAAACTGGGAAAACTTCTCGTATGCATTTAGTTTTGCACTGTCCAACAGAGTTTGGTCACGGTGATGTGTGGCATCAATCGCAGCGCTAACTTTTGCACCATTGAGTTGTGTCAGTAACTGCTCGTCAGATTTTTACAAATCCCAGCATATGCAACGCTATTGATATAGATGAAGTACAGGGGAGAACTTTCTTCCCACTGTATTAAGGTGATATGCTCCTCGAAAGTGAAATACTTAAAACGTTTGATCAAACTTTCCTCAATGGAACTTTCGACAATTCTCTTACCAAATCAAGAATAAAAATCAGGGGTCACCGCACAAAATTTGTTTTTAGAGAGACAAATTACCTTAGATTTCCCGATATTTGAAATTCAAAATGGCCGCTATCCTGGTCTTATTATTGGGAAAAATAAAATTTTCTATTTTTGACAAAGTAGGCCAGTGAAAAATTTTCTTTCACAAAGAGCTTTAAAATGAACCCCCACAAGTGGTAGATCAGAAGAGAATTGATAAAATTTTGAAAGTCCGGATTTCTGTGCCCGATGCGCGTTCTACCTTAAGGCAGTACGCGGTGCGTCTGGAAAGTGAAATACCGAAACTGTTCATCAAACTTTCCTCGAAGGAAGGGTCAGCCATGAATTTCTTACCAAATCAAGAGTAACAATCACGGGTCACCGTGCAAAGTTTGGTACCAGAGCAACAAATTACCCGTGAAATTTACCGATATTTGTATTTCAACATCCCTGTGTAACTCCACCATGGAAATCTTCTTCGGTGTCGCCGACTCGGCGGTGGGAGGCTGTGCGTTACCTGCGATATACGGCCTTCCAACACATGTGATGGGAGGCAGTATAACGCCGGTAACGCACAGCCCTGCCATGCAGACCTATGCACTGAAGTGCATGAGCTCTGTCGTTTATACTTTCGTCATCTTTCGCCTACATTTGTATTCTTTGTCCCATGAGGTAGAATAGCACTGTGATTTTACCAAATCTCAAGTTCTAGGTCATGTAAGTCACGTTATCCCGACAAGTCGATTGATTATTATCACAGACAAATGAAGAACAGACTAGCAACGCGGCATGCCTTTTGTTTCATGGTCGTCTCGGTAGACTATGGCCTTTTCATATTAAAATGAGCTTCAAAGGTGTTACACGTTTTGGAGACTTTGTTTGTGTTGGTAATTGCACGAGATTATGCGAAAAGTACGACGAGATGTCCTCGTTCTGCCAGTCGCGTAGCAACAGAGTTACTTTTGTGAGCTCTCAGGGCAGAAAGACTGCTTCATGCCAATCAAAATATAACACGCCAGCAGTTTTATAAACATGTCCTTCCTTGACGCACGTGTAAAAGACGGTATGACTGACAATAAACCATGGAGTAAAATCTGACAGTATTGATAAAAGACTTTCAAATTTGGTTCAAACGCGCTCATTATATATTCATAAAAATGTGAGAGGAATTTTTAAAATGGTAAAGCTCACCTCCCGAAGCTCAAAAATTTCCAGTTTTCGCCAGCATGCCAATTCTCCTCAGCACAACAAGACAACAACAGCACGAACTTCGCCGAACATACTTTCGCTTAAAAATTAGCGAAAATCCGGAAACCACCGAAGGGTGCATAGTCGTCACTCTTCGATAAAGAGAGTCGAGAGCTTCCTGAAGGCGAGGCAAACATGGAGGGCTTACATAACCGCTTCACACCTTGAACAATGCCCAGTGCTAGTCTGTTCTATATTTGTCTTTATTACACCTCACTCATTCAGCGTGCACTGCCATTGGTTAAACACGACTCACGTGACATGTAAAAGAACGTGATGATGCCCTCTGCGAACGTGATGATGCCCTCTGCGAACTTGATGATGCCCTCTGCATTTGATATTACATGGATGACGTCAGTTTACTTACTGCGCAACCTTTCTGCGCGTAACAAATTGTCGTTCGCTTGTAGGCCTACTTGCAGTCGGCAACTATGGCTGCGAAACATCATGCAGAGCTGTCACCGGCACAGTTAGACGATATTTTGATGCAAGTAAACAGCAAACGAACGAAAATAGCAACAAGGAATGCAATTTCTGTGTTCAGCGACTATGCAAGCAACAAATTTGGACACGCCACCGAGGAAATCGGCAAACTTTCAGCGGCAACCTTTGACTTGGCACTGACAACATTTTACGCTGAGGTCCGGACTCATGCAGAAAGGCGACTGTACTCGAAGAAGTTTGTTCAGTGTAATAAAAATAATAACACATGAGAGCTAGGGCAAGATCACGATTTTTTGCCTGCCCTCGGGCTGGTGGTCATGATCGAAATATTGATGATGCCCTCGCCTACGGCTCGGGCATCATCAATATTTCGATCATGACCACCATCCCTTGGGCAGGCAATAAATCGTGATCTTGCCATCGCTCTCATGTGTTATTATTTAAATATTATCATCACTTCAACAACTGATGCCTTATATCCAAAGTGCATGACTCGCAGTAAGAGTTCAGAGTTCATAAAGAGAGAGAGACAGACAGAGACAGAGACAGAGACAGAGAGTGACTGTAAAAATATTTTGACTAACTCTGAACGTTATCATATTTTATAATTTCAGAGCTTATACGTCAAGTTTAGAAGACGTTATGTTTTTATTTCACAGTAGCCAAATGAGGACAGTGTAATAGCAAGAGACACTGCCAGAGAGAAGGAACCATCCACACACCGGCAAGAGCCACAACACAATGGACGCACATGACGATATGATAAACGGGAGTTCTCCATCGTCATCGAAAGACGCCGAAGGCGAAGGTAAGTCTTCGGTTCTTGGTTATATTTGTTATATATCAATATGCAGCAGGGAAAAACCATGTACACAGTGACTATTTTCATTATTGGGTTGGGGTTAAAGATATACTGTCACCTGTTCCAATTTTGCCACAGCTAGCATGGAAAGAGAAAATCTAACCAATCACAGATTTTAAGCGGGTGGCCGCTTTTAAAAACAGCGCCCTCACATGGGCATTTTTGAATACCGAGGAACGTCCCCTTTGACCATATATTGGCATATTCAGATTACAGGTGCCTGTATACCTTTAATGGTATTGTGTAGGTGTAAACGATAAACTTTTCCCTCACTCTTCACTATTGTTTTACAATATACCTGCTGACACCAATTCTATCGTTTCGTAGATCCGAACGACGAGGGACTGGACAACGCAGCCGTTGTTAAGGAAGCAAGGAATGCCGGACCCTCTTCAACAGCGCCACCTAGACAGATGCAGAAAGGTAAAGTTCACACGCGCTATCGTTTAAAGTAGCACTTTGGAAAAGTTAAGAACAAGTCTATTGTATGTCGCATTAGTGCTATAATATATTAAACCATATGGTCAGTAATTAAAAATGATTCAACACAATAGAATAAATGAATAATATTACAGAACGTATTAACCACTTCTTGAGAATGTACTCGGCTTATGACATACATGTCCTTTTCCAGAAAGCGATACACAGGACGAGGGTAATGCGGACCTTTTCGAACGGTTAGGCAGCGTCAGACTCTCGTCATTAACATCACCCAGGCAGATGCAAAAAGGTAACGTGAGCATGCGCAAAAACTCAAGAAAGAACCAGACAATTGACGGAAATTATATTACCATGCCCTGGCTGTCGCATTTTGATTGGTCGAGCTGAACACGTGACTGACCACAAATACACAGTAATCGTCTGTTTACGTGCCCGTAAATATGAATAATAAGATTAACAACTCAAAGTATCGTAACTTTACAGCTCCAACGTAAATCATAATCAATCACAAAATAAAATGGAGCACTTGTGGGCCAAGTTGAGATACTTTTTTCTGAAAATATCTCCGGATTTGCCAATTTTTTACAGCGCGCGTGACATTTTGTCGGGTATTGCTCAGTTCTGGGGCCCAGTTGTCGTTCGTCCGGAATGTTTCGCAAATTTTGACGGTTTTCTTGGGTTAGTTGATAATACAATGGAAATAACAGACTCCGCTCGGACCATTACGTTTATTTATGGGCGCGGGCTCGAGGAAAGCCAAATAACGGGCTCGGCAAGCCTCGCCCGTTAATTTTGGCTTTCCTCTCGCCCTTGCCTATAAATAAACGTTAATGGTCAGCGCGTCGCCCGTTATTTCAATGGAATACTAGTGAACTACTGTATTTAAATTTTGTCATTTTTATTGCTTTTACGAAATGGCCAAGAATTTTGTCTTGCAATGGCTGTCAACAAGACACTATTTGTATTGACGTTCAACTTCGTAAACATTGTCAGGCAGTGGCATTCCTAACTTTAGAAGGTACAAATGCAATTTTCCTGCCAACTTGGTAGATTTTTCTCAGTGACGACAACACTTCACTCAACTAGTGGTGAGGATTCCATTATTTCGTTGTGTCTCCAGTTTGAGGCGTTTGTAAACGCATCGTATTGTGATAAGGAGACAGCGCATAGTGCCAATCACGTTCTGCCGTGGCACTCAGGTTGTGATGGGCCTAGAGCCCCGAGTCAAAAATCCCAAACTTACAAGATGTGATTTTTTCAGTTTCAGGTCGACTGAAAAATGATGGAAGAAGAAGGCGAGCAGACGGATTGGTGCTTCCAGCAGCATCACTTGGATCAAAGAATAAAGGTAAAGCGAATTTAGTGCACGGTGAACCTTAGGTAATCCCATATTTTGGCGACAAAGTTTCGTCCGATAATGGTCCGTATCTAACAAATAATAAACTTCCAGCCCTATTTATTGGCAATAATTACGCATGTGCATAATCGACGAAGTCATCTGCTCGTTAAAGGAAATTAGCTGTAATTTTGACTAATTTTTCACTACTCTGTTTCAATGTATCAGCTACAGAATTTTACTATATCCGATCATCATGACCAATGCCCGCTGTCCTGCTTGCCAACGCAGCTTGTATATGTGAAATGACCATTGTTATTGTTGATAAATGTATTCTAGTCCGGACCTGAATACAAAATTTGAACAAAAACAATGCAGATTATACTCATAAAGGGTATATTAATATAGGAATTTCTCCATGGTTCAGGGATACAAACGAGAAACTGCAGATGATACACAGAACAAACAAAATTTTAAAAATGACCAAAGTTACAGCTAATGGATCTTTAAAGGAAGAGCCTCCAAGGGCTTCATAATGCCACTAAATGCTAGAACTGTGGTTGATGACATACGTGAACGTGAAGGTATAGAAACATCAAAGGTAAAACCAAAACGCGTAACACGTTGTGGTCCAATGATTGTCGATTTTTAACAGGCAACAAATAACAAGTCCTCTAGTGCTTGACATGAGTGTCAGGGCGTAGACATGTATGAATGAATTTATTCAGAGTATTTGTATACATATGATGTTAGATCATTACCTCTGTATCATCCTTATACCAAACAGACTGATTTCAGTTCTTTACCGCCATTACATGCTACACATATTAATGTTTCCCCTCTCGGCGGTTTAATACCCATCTCCATTGCTGAATGAGTATTACTTGATTTGATATTTGTGAGAAATATGCAGAACACTAGCTTGTGTCGCGTTAAAACCTTAGAGCAATATTTCAGTCCTGACTCGCCGTTGGGACAAACCAGCACATCGACCAAAGTCGGCTTTTAGAGCACACACACGCTTCAAAGTTTACACAGAATATACAGCATAAAAATATTTTCTACACATTCAATAATATCGGCCTCGCATTTCGAAAGTTGACGTTATCTTACGGCCAATTACTTTTAGTTCATAATTTAGTATTGGGTCAGCTAAATTAGAAAAGTACATACATACATACATACATACATACATACATACATACATACATACATACATACATACATACATACATACATACACACACATACATACATACATACATACATACATACATACATACATACATACATACATACATACATATACATACACACACATACATACATACATACATACATACATACATACATACATACATACATACATACATACATACATACATACATACATACATACGTACATACATACGTACGTACGTACGTACGTTCGTACGTACGTACGTACGTACGTACATACGTACATACATACATACATACATACATACATACATACATACATACATACATACATACATACATATACATACACACACATACATACATACATACATACATACATACATACATACGTACGTACGTACGTACGTACGTACGTACGTACGTACGTACGTACGTACGTACGTACATACATACATACATACATACATACATACATACATACATACATACATACATACATACATACATACATACATACATACATACATACATACAGACAGACAGACAGACAGACAGACAGACAGACAGACAGACAGACGGACAGACAGACAGACACTTGATTTCGCATGTTCCAGAAAGGCTCAAACTGTCATATGCATATAACAACATGGATTCCGTTTAATTGAATTATCATTTCCATATTCGCAGGTCCCCTTCTCCAGAAAGACGCAACAAGTCTACGCGAATATTATTTTGGCAAGAAAAAAGGCGGGGAGACAGATCGCTCCCACAAACCTTACCTTCCTGCAGGGGAACCACAACTCAGATTTCTTGACTGTCCCCTGTGCGACAACCGTTACCGGGTACCAAAGATGCTGCCCTGCTTCCACACATTCTGCAAGCAATGCTTGAAGAAAATTTTGGATTCTGAGTCTATAACTTGTCCACTCTGCAAAGACAAACACAGCTTGGAAGACATGGAGGTAGACGACCTTCAGAACAACACTTTTATCTTGGACCTCATCGACTTCTTCATGCACGCCGCGAACGAGCCTCCCGAGTTGCTGTGTCGAATATGCACAAATGCGCAGTCGCAGTCGTACTGCGCCAACTGTCAGATTCTGTTCTGCGGTGACTGCAAAGTTCTTCACGCTAGTCTGCCGGTGACCGAGAGTCACAACCATGGCCTCATGACAAGCGACGACTACCGTAAAAAGGTACTGAAAACCTCTCCATTTGACCGAGCTGTGGCGTGTCCAGAGCATTTTGGAGAGCATCTGACCCTGTACTGCGTGTCATGCCACATTCCTGTCTGCTCAGAGTGCGTCCACACCAAACACTTTCACGTTGATTCCAGCCCCATGGAAATCAGCACAATCATAGATGGCACGCGACTCAAACTAAAAGATGTCTATGGTTCAACACGCACAACCGTAAACCAGCATAAATCCCTGAAAGCCATCGTGGAAAACGAGAGCAAAGTCAACGAATCGAAGCGGAATGTCTCCATCTCAGAAATCGAGAGCGAGGCAAATACTGCATCTGATCGAGTGAAAGGCTTAGAGGGCGATCTGAGGCGGCAAGAAAGTCAATTAATGCAGAAGTTGGAGAAAAGGTACGACCAGAGGAAGATTGCTATCAGCACACAACGGAAAGAGATCAACGCCGCCCTCGTGAAAGTAAAGAAGTCAATCGAGATGGCGAAAAGCCTAAACGAACAAACAAACGAGGCGGCGTTTCTGCTGATGACCAACCAGGCGTTCGCTGAGTGGCGCAGCTTGCTATCCGTTGACATCGAGGGCGGTAATTCAAACCAGCCGCCACTAACATTTTCCCAACAAGGGAACCCGCCGGTGAGCGACGAACGCACTGGAGTGCTTGGTGCGATAAAAACATCTGACGTACGAAGGGTAGGTCATGGTCAGAAATACACCTTAGAATATTGGATCAAATGTAGCACACAATATCGTTATTGAAATATGAACAGTATTCATATGGTTTACACTAAGTGAGCTATGGTGCCAAGACTACACTTATTTCTTCGATAAATTGTTTGCATGCGAGGTTTATCACTCTTTCCTGCGAAGACACATCAAATATTTTTTTGATAAATAAATTTGTTTAACTGATGTCTGAATATTGTTACTTTCTGTACCTTATAGGCACGAACCCGCACGAAATGATGTCAGCGGTATTTGACGTAGAGGGCGTTGCAGTGTTCGGAAGGCAGGATCTGACTAACCCGTCAGACGTCGTGGTGCTACCAGACGAGAAAATTGTCGTGACGGATCGAGGGAAGAACAAATTGGTAGTCCGCGATCGGAATGGCGTTCACTTACAATCGATAAACCAAGCTGGTCCTTTCAACCCGGCATGCATCGCGCTTCTACACGATAACGAGCTGTTGATTACGGATCCCGCCAATCAATGCATCCATCGTGTGGACGTCGCACGAGGGGCGTTCCGGTACACAGGAAACTTTGGCAGTGGTCTCAGACCCTATGCTATTGCCACGTCTAATCACGGTCTGATTTTCGTTGTGAACGATTACAGCGGTGTTGGCACTGGCCTTCAAATCGCCGTGTTCGACCAGAGTTACAAAGCAGGAAGGCCCATTCCCGTCCACGGGGGAGGTGTGTGCGACACAGTCTCGCTCGCCACCAACTCCCTGTGTGACGTCATACTCCTGCAGCAAGACCTGCTCCAGGTAACCGTCTTTGATTTCAAGGGACGTCACAAAGGAAGCACCAAGGTCGCCGATGGCGGTTCAGTCACCATCAGCTCATCCCTTGCCGTTGACCAGTACGACAACGTCATTGTCTGCGGCTGGGGCAAGGTCAAGATGTACTCCTCGGAACTCAAGTTGGTCACCCACATCGACGAAGTTGACCAGAGTTTCAGTGTAACAGGCGTGGCTGTCTTTCCCTACAGTCCATACAGACTGGCACTGGTCGATGCAGACAAAGCGTGTATCAAGGTGTACACAGTTGAAGACGCGGGAAAAGGTAGACCACTGGATGAAGATGATCTCTAAGTAATCTACCCTGAACTTGAAGGCATTGACTGATGAAAATTTACTTTACTTTCTGCACTGAGTTAACATAGGGTCTAAAGTATACACTGCAAGATCCGGGGTGCAAACTTTTTATAGACTCCCCTCTCGCTACGTATTTAAGTGTTGCGAGTGTAGCGAAGGCTATGAAATGAAGTCTAATTACAGTGAAATATATCAATGCGCAGCGTGTTTCAAATGGGACTATTTTAACATAGAGTGTCCAGTATGGAACAATTCGATCTTCCCATCGATTACATATCGTGCATAATTATTCTTTTAAAAAGAGAAGGAAAGTTGAGAGTAGTAAAGGAGAGATGGTCCCCGGAACTTTGTGTAAAGGTTGCCAGCGACCCCTACGAATATTATAAAAACTATACTAGGGTATTAGATTTTAAATATCAGTAAACTGAAGAAGACATTTTTCTGAAATCCAAACATTTGCGAAGTGACCCCTATATTTTTCTCTGTTGTGAAAGAGAGTGATATAAAGTAATGGCCATATTGAAAGTTTTAGCAATAGCAAAATACTGTCTGTTTTCTAGTCACGCATTACCGACACCGAAGGAACCTGATTTTTGTTTTTCACGCTATCCCACAGTAAACAACCACGCACACCTTTATATCTGACTTTGTACTACATGTGATGTGTTGTATTTGCTCAACATTTTGTTTATTGTAGGCTATCAAGACTTTATTTTATAAAGAAATTTCAACTCTTCATTTGCTTTGTTTCGCGGGTTAAAGTAGGACTCGCATTTACGTAGAGATCCGTGTGTGCGGGTCGAGCTACAAAGATTCCGTCTAATTTCAAAGAAATAATGATATAAAATTGATCAGAAAGACCCATTATGTTTGGAATTTTCGGAAAAGAAGTATAGAGAAGGGGAAAGAGGATACAGATGAACTTCATCACGAAAATTGGAAACCAAATATAAATCGATGCCAGACTCTACACATTATAGACCCCATTAGGTCACGTGTTATCAAATCAATATGTCATTCTTTCCATTGGTTATATTCTGATTGTTCGATATCAAGTTTGGTGTACAGAAATGTCGCTGTCATTCGCAGTTGACATCCAGGAGTCAATAGTGTGCATGTGTAACTTTTGCGTGTATTTTCCAGTGCTTTTTGCCGTATTTTGTGGCATAAAGTTTCTTTGTCTACTCCGAAAACCATGTCTCAGAATGTGTCAAACTTGTCGACTGAACCTGAATGTGTGTTGAGTTCAATGCCATTGTTGTTTGTGCATTGAATCTTGGTCCTTCATTTATCAACTTGTACGACAGTGCATATATTGCGTATCAGCGAGATAGCTGAGGAGAGCTCACATATTTAACAGTTCCAAAAAACTGCAAAATTAATGGAACCACAAAAAGACCGAGCAGTTTGGCTTTTTGGATGACAACAATGGCCCAAGTGTCTGTCTGTCTCTCTGTCTGTCTCTCTGTCTGTCTGTCTGTCTCTCTCTCTCTCTCTCTCTCTCTCTCTCTCTCTCTCTCTCTCTCTCTCTCTCTCTCTCTCTCTCTCTCTCTCTCTCTCTCTCTCTCTCTCTCTCTCACACACACACACACACACGCACAAACACGCCGCCTTTCCAAGGCCATGATAGAAATCTACCGTTTACAAACGAAAGGTACACAGCAAAAGAGGTAAAACATGCCTCAATTTTATTTTTTAAATAAAAACATTTTAAAATAGAAAACACCCCCTTCCGGCGGCCAAACAATCCTAAAAGCATGGACGAATGTTGATATACAAGCCAAAGCTCCGATGAAGTCAAATTTGACACTACACACACCAGGTAACAAAACACTGAAAAAATTCTTGGACAATAAAGAAATTGTGATCTACTTCATTTTTGACTTATAGGGACAAAGTCGGCCATTTTTTCATGAATTTTGTTTGATTCGAGATACAACTTATATTGTTTGACATGTTGAAAGATACTGAATGAATGGGTGACCATGCATATATTCGACCCCGGTTTTAGACACGATTAATGAAACCATCGCGAAAATGAATTAATTGTCATGACCATTAATTCATTTTTGCGATGGTTTGATTTGTTTGTCTTAAACCGGGGTTGAATATATGCATGGTCACCCATTCATGCAGTATCTTCCAACATGTCAAACAATATAAGTTGTATCTCGCATCAAACAAAATTCGTGAAAAATGACCGAATTTGTCCCTTAGTAAGGAACAACGGCATGCACAAAATAGGCAGACCACATAAAAACTATTCTATAGCCTCCCACTTCGAGTAGCAATTGCAAACGCTGAGAACTCAAATCATTAGAATACAAAGTTTTTCAGTGGTAGATGAAAATAACACTTTAATAGATTACGAAACGTGCTGTAAGATAAAACACACAAACAAAAGCGGAGAAGAACTGTTACAGGTGAGTATGTAAGTCACAGACAGATTCAATACACGAATCAGCAGCACACCGCATCGTTATCCCCAATGTTACGCAACCTCCATGGTCACATCGCATCACTAACAAAAACAAAGCCGATATATCTAATAGTCCCATGCTCTCTGTGGTCGCCGTGAAAAGCACGGGTGGTCGTTACTGTTTCGGGCAATGGCCCTCGCCCTGTCTTGGTTGGGGTATGTGAAAAGACCGTGTATGACCCGAGTGAAACGTTGAGCACGCTCTAGACGCTTCGCGGTATAAATCGGATATTTGAATGAAGATTATATAATATAACCACACTAAAATATTTGTTATTGTTAAAATATGGCTTCAAACAGGAACTCAGAAGTAGAAACTTCAGTAGAATTTAGAACAGGAAAATAATCTACCAAATATTCTAATCTTTGGTAGATTATTTTTTGTACTAAACTCTGCTGAACTTTCTACTTCTGAGTTCCAGTGTGATGTAATAAATACGCAAATTTCAACAATAACATCAGTTTTATATTTTCCGCCACAAGCAGTAGCTCAAAATATGAAAATAGATTCTCGACCCTAATTTCACCGTCAGCATCTTCCAACGATTTATACTCTTCCTGTCAATGAATTTGCAGCAAAGTTTTTTTTTCACTTTGAGACTTTACAAAAAAGTACATTAAGATGCCCGGCAATTATTTTTCTCCAAAAGCCTCCATCGACATCTCTCCCCCTCCCGAAATCAAATGCTGCTGCACTGCTCAGGCTAACTGCAGGCGGCGGAAAGATAAGACTCGTAGCTGTGTTAATCTGATTGTCTCTCTCATTCGACGTAAGAATTTGAGTCAATAAAGCAATCAGTCAAAGTTGCCCAGCATGTCTGCCGTTATGGTAATGTTCATCACGTCGCTGTTTTTAACGAACCTGACCTCCCGGATGTTTGTGGACGTTGCCAGGCAACGCTCTTTGCTCTCGTACTCGTGAATCACCTGTCTGGAGAGCAAGACCAAAATAGCACCCTTGCCTTTGTCCAGAAGGCTTGCGGCGGACTGATACGACTTAACGGTTCTCTCGAGCTCGTTGTCTAGGTTGTTCTTCGCCTTAGCAATTGCCTTCTCGCGCTGTTTGAACTCGTCGTTAACGACATTTAGGAGTTGGCGTTTGCTCTTGTCCACCTTTGCGCCGACGTTTTGTAAAGTGACCATCACAGCCGCCGATCGTTTCTTTATCCTCTCCACGGCGTGCTTGTACGTGCTTTCGTTTTCCTGATCTTCTCGTTCTAGAAATTTAATTCTGTTGTTCACTCTGACCTCGAGTTGTCTCAGGTTTTCCATGAAAGTATTGAGTTCGGTTCGTTTTCTCACCACCGCTTCGTCGAGACTTTCGTGCTGGTGTTGGGGAACCGGGTGGTCTCTTGCCGAACATTCAGAACACAGTGGTCTGTCGCAGGTCCTGCAGAAAACGGTGAGATCTTTGTCGCCGTGCAGTGGACATTGCACGGGTCTTTGAAAAGGCGAGCCTCTTTGCAAAGTCTCGCGGTACTCTTCGATCCCTTTCAAGTAGTGGTTTCGTGTCAGTGGTATGTTTTTATGCTTCCGTTTGCATTCCACGCAGAAAGCCACCCTACAGCTCGTACAGAACACGACGGGTGTACTGCTTCCGCAAGGGCGACACCTCTTCGATTTCCGTAATGCTTCCTCGGCGCCGAAGTACTCGATGACGTCCTGAATAAAATAGTTGTCCGGCAGGTTCTCAATGCCTCCGGATGGAAGCTTGTCAAGTCTCAGTTTACACAGGGGACAGTCAAAACCCCTGAACCCTCGTTTACGAGGAACGCTCTTCATACAACGCATGCAGAAGTAATGAAAACACGGCAGTACTTTGATGGGGTAGGTAAAGATCCCTGTACAGAGAGGGCACTCGCATAACCGCGGTGCGATCTCGTCTCTTTTTATCTGTATAGGTTTAGGCGCGACTCTGGTGGCCACTACCTTCTTTGCCGCATTTTTCTGCTCAACACTGTCGTTGTCATCTGCTCCCTGGTCTTGTTGTCTTGCTGTTTCATCCCTATGATATTCGACGGGAGACACTTCATTCGTGCCCCTTGACGCTCCGCTGCCCATCTCTCTTCAAGCTGTTGAGAATAAAACTAGAATAAGCCAATGTACAAAATACCTCAGGACGCATTTTCGGCTGTTTAATAAACGTCTGGGCGCCAAAGCAATTTTTGTTGCCTTTATAAAACAAGCCCCAGGCAATCTTTTGTTTTTCATATTTTTGCCAAAGTGCTTATAAAAAATTTTGTCGATGAAATTTGATGTCCATTTGATCCAAAATTATCAAAATAATTGCAGAAAACTATATAAAATTGGTAAAATGTTGCACTAAAATTTTGACTGATGATGAAACTTTTCGCTTTTCGGATCTCCTAAAACGCAACTGAATCCGAATAGTTAGCGTGCGCATTGTATAAGTAGCCACTGGCAACCGATGCTCTATTTTTGGAGGAAAGAGGTGTACGTAGTGAGTGGAGCGAGTTTCGGAGTTCACCATGATCGTCTCCGTGAAGCAATGGTTCACCGACACATTTGAAGGAGAACGCGCTCCTCGGGGGCAGATATTCGGACTCAAACTTACACTAAACTTTCTTTGCTCTGCCACTTGTTGGGAGATCATTTTGAAGTTCGAGGAGTAAATAAAGTTTTCACCGGCCTACTTTTTTGTTGAAATCGAAAATCCATGGAGTGCACACGGGAATGGGCCATTTTCAAGTTGAATTTGAAGATTGGGTCAACATTGTGCACTTCGTCTGACTTGTGCAACATCAGACAACACTCTGACAACATTTTGCTCGGTGAAGCCATATTTTTGTTCTTTATTTCGAAAGAGAATGATTTAATGTTTCCTTACGGCAAGTGATAGAAAAATTTTAAATCTTAAATCTAGCCAGGTACAATGATGCAGACTCATCTGTGCAGACATACTATATTCTTGTAGCTAAATACTTTCTTATGCACCGAGAATTATTTCTGTATCTAGAGCTTTCGACAACTATCCAGCCGTCTTTATCATTGGTGTCGATTAGCACCACTGCGAATGCGGGATCTTAAAATATTATCCCAGATCCGAGGTAGCTGATACCGTCCACCGTCCCGATTCAACGTTGGTTTATGCGTTCTTATGTATATCGCTTCCTTAAATACCTCTCTTGAACCAATCCGGCTCCCGATTCAAGATTTTCACATATTCTATCGTGAAATTATCACCCGGGGAATCATAGTGTGAAAGTTTAGCAACCTTCGAAAGTAACGCAGCATGGACGCCTGTGTTCTAGCCAGCTGGTTCCTTGTACTAGTAGTGCAGGTACGCGGTTGTTATTTGCTTGCAAAACCTTTGCTTCTGTTCTGATATGATAAGCCCACTGATTTGTGGCAATATTTCGATGGAAGTAAACCAACGACGCTTAGCTTACCTTGACTGGGATCCGGAAAAGTAAACTGATCGCTCTGCTCTGATAAAGTTCGAAGTGACAACGTCTTCTAAGAACGTCTTGCTCGATTCGTCTACCCTAGCCACGAGTTATCGATCCGTGTGAAGAAGTAATCAGTGTGATTTTTTACTGTTGTCTTTTTGTGTGTGATGTGGTGTGTATTTGCCCAAGCCGCCTATCACAGTGCTTCCTTTTGTTGTTATGGCAACTGCTGATATGCGGTGACCAGAGTCACGACTCCAAGATATCGCGCCCGATTTTGATTGCGTAAACCTTGACGACCCGCGTCCGTTGTTCAATATCTCCATGCAAAATAAACCATTGTATATTTACTAAGTCAGTATAATCTGTGTTTGCTTCATTTCCCAACATGCAAAGTAACATTTCGTTATTGTGATATCTACATGTTTTCAGGCATTTTTGTTGGATAATTCATTATAGTCAATATGTACTGTCTTTAAATACTGAAGCCTCTACAGAATTTAGCTGTTTTAATTCTATTCGCGATAAACCGCCTGGCTCAGCAGTGAGCGTCGCTCGCTTGGAAGACCGTTGAGGGCGCTTCACTGTTGGTAGCAGGTCTGAGCGGCAAGCAAACCTATTAAAAACGCTCTATGACAACTGTCGCCTCACAACTTTGTCTTGATTATTATAGTTTCCCGTTTGTCAACGCCTGCGCTTTAACCATGAATAATATTTTCAGAGCTGTCACAGTACCTATATTAATTATGGACAGGGACACTGCGACTTCGAGGACTTAGCGTGTGGTTTTTAAATTCCCTATAATTATTGTATAGCAGATCTGAAAAAATGGTGTCCTCTGCGAATGATATCTGTAGACGTCTAAGGATTTCAGATTATCATGATGTTATCTAGAGCAGCAATTTTTGATACCCTTAAATACACTTTGATAGTCGCAATCGATAGACTAACCAAACGAGTCATTGATTCATGTCATCATAAACAAACTTACACACAGATCATTCGTGCTTGTATTTTGTACCGTGAAGACAGAATGGGCGAGGTAACCTTTGGTTGAGGAGGAGGGGGATAGGTGGGTTGTAATAAAGGGGGTGAATATACTATATTATGATAAAAAATCGTTAACGTAAAACTCAATTGTCAGTTTCTCACCGGTATGATATGAAATGAAATAGCGTAATGCATTCACATCAGGTACCTGTCACCATACCCGAATCCATCAAATCTTTTTTTTATCTATAAAGGGCACACTGTAATTAAAAGAATCATATTTCTTTCTTTGTTCACCATAACTTAGGTGTCGCAACGCTAATCAAGCTGAAGGTTTTATATTAATCATCGTCTGATGGCATTCGGAAAGCAAAAGCGAAGGGCAGTGAGGTATTGGACACCTCATAGGACCATGGTCTGTGTGCTACCTCCATGAGAGACATTTTTGTCTGTCTATCGGTCTGTCTGTCGGTCTGTCCGTCTGTTTTGATCTATTTACCTGTCAATCCAATAAATCTATCTGTCGATGTTTACCATTTCCCAGTGGTGTCTACTCACTGTCTTACAAACTTGCGCTTTCGAACAGATGCAGTAACTGCCACAGACTCACCGAGAGTTGACAAAGGAACTTACAATTGTGAACGCCGAGATGGGTGGAAGACAAGAAAAGTCATTCTCCCAGAAAATTTTCAGGCAAAACGGGTGTAAACGTGGTGCTATGCCAATGTAATTTGGGATCCGAAACTGCTGATGACC
Source organism: Ptychodera flava (assembly GCF_041260155.1). Lineage (NCBI taxonomy): Eukaryota > Metazoa > Hemichordata > Enteropneusta > Ptychoderidae > Ptychodera > Ptychodera flava. The sequence continues at coordinate 10,013,161 of NW_027248280.1, read as the reverse complement.
TATTAAGAGACGTACCTGAACCGTAAAACGTTGTCACAGCGAGGTTTAGGCGACAGCGTGACGTCATCAGTGAAATCTGCGGATGATGTCCTTTCTGGAATTCGGTGCATGGTGACACGGTCCCTCCACTAGAGGGACCGTCATTTAGATCATCATTGGATTTTTGGAGTGGCAAGAAAGAAAATGACCACCCGTAAGTTCTGTAGGAACGTAATCTGGTCCTCTGCGACAGCTCTACCGTTGGCGGCGCTGCTCACGAAAATAGGGCCAGGTATGGCTACTGTGAGCATTGGCTATCATTGGTCAACAGTATGAGTGCAGTTATTGCATTGAATTTATTTTCAACTTGAAGTTTCCTCCGAATTTAAAATTCGTTTGCCCTTGGAGTAATTTAACCACCGTGATTTACCGAACCAAGCATCTCATGTGGACATTGAATGAGAAATGAAAAATCGCTCATTTTTCAGTCACTGCCGTACATGCGAAGAAAGGGGTAGTCTGACGCGTCTGAGAAAAAAACAAACATAGACGATAATTGTCATTTCACATCTAAATGCGAGATAGAAATATAAGGACTTAAAAGTGAAGCCGTGAAAATAACTTCAACGTTCGATTTTTCGTCGTCCGATTTGTTGATCACACTATCTTGTCAGGTGACTGGGGTCATTATATGCAGTCAAAATTCTATCTAAAATAGTGGTTAACGCTTAGCCACAATAACTGACCAACGCCAATTTTCATGAGCAGCGCGGTCAGCGCTGGAAATGGGACAGGGGGACCAGACCAGTAGGAACAGGCATTTCAGGTAGTCTTTACTTAGAGGTCAGTGAACGACCGTGACAACTGTGCCGAGAAACACACCCACTGTCTGTCCCAAAGATGCCTCCGCTGCAAGATTGGGGCTAAAGTTCAGTGCCCTGCTTTCACTCCTAAGTTTTAATACTAAAATTCTGTCATCTCCGTCACTTGTGAGTATATTGACGGTTTGTTTTGTTACGTATAGATTCATGCATTTCTCTTTTTGGTGGCAATCAGATAATCAAGTCTTACTGTAATGATATTTTTCAATATTTTAATACTTTCGTTTTACGGGATCATGTCAACCTACATAATGACAAGCACGATGTGGTGAGTGGATTCGAAGGAATAATTAACATATCTATAGCAGCAGGTATGAATAGCATAGCTCAGTGTAAACACGTCTTGAGACTGTAACAACAAGGTCATAAAGAATCCGCGCATACAAAAAAAAACCTTCGGCTTGTTGTATTAATCTAGGATATCCGCTAGAGCAGCCACATTCTGCCGTTTCCCAGGAACGCGTACTGCTACAACGCAGGCGTGAGAAGATGTAATTTGGTTCTAAAGAGAGACGTATGTACGTCAGCTGTTTCCTCCTTGTAGTAATTAATGCAAGGTGTCTGAACTAGATCAAACACTATTATTGGACACAAATGAAAGCTTCTTTCGCATGTACGGCAGTGACTGAAAAATGAGCGGTTTTTTTCATTCAACAAAATATGATATCTATCGCAGTTTACCGATTAATGACCGACTAGATACTTTCAATCGGTGATGGCAGTGCCGTCGCCCCGCACGCTTCTAAGGTGGTCACCGTGACCTAAGCATCCAATATTGTAGTCGTGACAATGAAATTAGGCCTTTCACTGAAAACAGTCCCTTAAAACACAGGTAACAATGCATAAAGTTCAGTCCTCTATGGCATGAAACCTGGCATATTGGCAATTTAGGTATGCCACTAGAAAGATGAGCGTAAAGGAGCAATGGGCGATAACTTGACAAACCTTGAGTTATTCACAGCTATTTAAATTAATCCAATAACTGCAATGACCAGATCACAGGTGAAAATAGTATTTTTGTGATTATTGCTGGACCTGCATCCTGATCCTAGACGTTTGTATGGATGATGATATGATATAATCCGAAAAGAAAAATGCATGCTTCCTGACAATACTGTACAGAGGCAACTCAACAATATATATACTACAGCTACAGCAGAATTCGTAAGCATAACATGTGGATACGTATATACCTACGGAAATAACAGCATACAATCTCGTGCGGGACAACCTGTCATTCACTCCTCAAAATTTTGCTTATGAGGTCAGTGAAGTTGATAAATCCTGTTCGTGTACATGTCATGACTCTTTACGCTGACAGTGTGTTATGCAGAGTCCGCGAGGTCATCACGGGGTCAAGTATCACAGAGTCAACGGGTCATGTAGACCCTACAGCATACACTGGGTTGTATGAGTGGCTGCCATTCGGTGGCTGCCTTCAAGATGTCAACATGAGAGTTGCCGAAACCTCGGTATTTTATTAATAAAGTTTTGAAGATTGAGCCCCTCCCCCTTCAACCCCCGGTTACAGCCGCGGTATTTTACTACGCCTACTGTTGGGATTATTTATGCGGGTCGACAACGCTAGTAGTTGTAAACGAACTGGTTCTTTTTTTTGCCATGAAACAATATTTGGCTAACACTGCTCAAGCATATAAATCAATTGCAGTGAACATACTGAAGTGGAAAGGCTCACAAATATGCGACAGCTGGCGGCATATGTCCCTCTATATCTAAGATGGCAAACGTTACATTTCTGTGTTTTTCACAGGTACAGTTGTAATTCAGCTCGGAGTCCATAACCCAAGTTGTAAAAGATGGAAGACATCATATCAACAAAAGTTTCCATCGGTATACAAATTATTATTTATTGACGATGAAATAAAGCTGAATTTAAAAGTGTTGCAAGCGACATTTACTATCAAATGAGATTTTCATTAAACGTGTTGATTTGACACACTATGGTTGAAGCACAAACCGAGAAGCAGAACTGTCATTTTGGCTCAGTCAATCAGAGAAGTATTTAAATCAAGGCAAATAAAATAAACTAACTACAATTTACAACATCGATGGCACAGCCTTACACACAACATTACATGTAACCACATTGTTACGAAAGTAGTTTATCATACATATATACATACATACATACATACATACATACATACATACATAACATACATACGCACGCACGCACACATACATACATACATACATACATACATACATACATACATACATACATACATACATACATACATACATACATACATACATACATACATACATACTCATCACCTTTCAAATAAAATATTCTACACAGAATATTACAAAAAATGATTAAACATTTCAATATTGAGCAATTGAGCAATGCCATATAATTTCGTGTGAGGTTGTAAAATATCAAATTTAGTCGAGTTATTTGTTATACAAACGATATAAATATAAGAATCATTGGGTGATTATATTAAAAATTAATGAGATGACGTAAATACTGTTTAATACTTTTGACAACATAATAAAATAAATATGCAAAATCGACATTCAAGTTGAAAAGTAAGTTTAATTAAATCGTGTGTAAACAACGACAGGAGTTTTAATATTACGCGCACAAATACAGGTTAAATCGATTAGTTGAAAATCAAATTTCTCTTACCCATATGTACTTGTAACCACCCTAGATATTGAAACACATTTATATCAATTATCCAATTATCTATAAATGCACAAATATTGCTAGTTTTATATTGGAAAAATATTCTGACTTTTCCCATAGACTCCTATGTGAAATGGACCCACAGTTTTGGTGCTATTCCAAAATCGAATTTCATGCACACACATGAACTTGTAACTATACCATTCTTATCACATACATTTACAAAACTTAGTTTTTGCTGTGTTTTTATGTGTTTGATAATTTATGTAAATGTACTTTGCTTGGAGTGGGAGATTAAAAATGCAAGTAAGCACAAGAGATTGATTTTGGATTTAATCGAAAATGTTGATTCACTGTATCAAGTAGTCTATGAGATAACTATCGGCGATTTGTTTCAATATTAAAGTAAAAATATTGGTTCATTTATATACATTTGATAATTGATATAAATAGGTGAAATTGCTAATACTTTACCCAATATACTCCTCCCAATGTATAAAACCTGATATGTATGGACGAAGCACTACATCAACCACATCTTAGCTTCTAATAGGTGAGCCAAAAATGGTGAACCTCCCCAAAAAGCATGCCTGAAATATCATGACCCTTCAAAACTGGTCCGTCAAAAAATTACGACTAATCGACCTGCAAAAAACGCACCTCCCCCTGTTATTGTTTTGCAGTCTCTTACTTTACTAACACATCCTATATTTGTAAAGCTAGTATTGTTGTTGTTGGTAATTGAATTCAAGTTCGGACAAGAATCCATTTGTCAATAATAACAATATTACGCTTGTAAATGCTTTATTAACGAGCAGAATACTTGGCATACTAACATGTTATAGGGAGTTGGACAAGAAAAGGATTTGATATACAGAACAAGAAAACAAACTAGAGTATGACCAAATTAAAGGTTACAGCGAATGTCCCTTTGATATCTTTCCTTATACAAGCAATATTTACAGCAAATGTCCCTTTGATATACTCTAACAAAGTCAGCAGTTCAGTCAAGCTTATACACACATTTAAAACGTTTGAATTTGGGGCGGGTCACATTTTTGAAAGCATCAGGAGGAGGGTCATCTTTAAGAAAGGGGCACCAGGAGAGGTCAGATGTTACATGATGGACCACACTCAATTTCCTCCGGCCCGCCCCCTCATAATTGAAGGTTTCCTTACACACATTGCATTTTCACAGCATTGTTACAGTAAAAAGCACGTCACTTAAGTGACAATTTAGCGCAACATTTTCTCCCGTTTCCTGTTCAACTCATCTTTCAGCCTTTTGTTTTCCTCCTCCAGTTTAGCGTTGATGAGCAGTAATTCCTTGGCCAAATCTCCATGGGTACGGAGGAGTGTTTCGACCTTCATCTTGATAGAAGCACTGCTCTCATTGAAGTCCGTGTCTGATTGCTCCTCTTGTTTTGTAAGATCTTCATTCACTATCTCGCGCTAATTTTCATAAAGGTGGAAAAATAAACAGCTCATGTGAATGGATGTTGTAAGAGACTTAAAGTATCGTGTTTTCACCACTTTTCGATGTGCAGAACATTCAGAACTCGAATTACATTTCAATAAGAAGTAGCGGGGCTTTCAGCTATGCAAGCCAGTCAATAAGGAACATCCTACAAAACTTATCAAGTAACAAAGAGGTGTTAATCGTACTCTATTGTGGATAACAATCATCATTTCTATCATGTCAGTGTGCTGGAAGAAAGTCTGTTGTCAATCTTCCTTTATCAGTGGACGGGAAAATCTATGCCGATGTTCAACTGACATATTACAACAAATGTACAGCCTTGTAGACGGGATTTATGTTTGCGTTAATGCCAGGCTGATCTGCAGGGAGAAGATAGGGAAGGGATTCTAGAAATCTTAGATGATGGAGAGAGTGCCAGCAATGTTAGGAGAGGAAAATACTTCAGGCGGACAGCAGCAATTGAAAATAAGAGATGAAGAAAGCTGTTGCTTTCCCCTAAAAAATTGATTTTTGTACGAAATACCTCATAATATATTGTCTAAATGTAGCTAACTTTTGCTACATTATCCTTAAAGAAAGGCAAGTTTGTTACGATAGAAATGCTGATTAGGGGCTCTTCCCTTTCCGAGGCCATGTTGCGTCGAAGCAGAGGTCTGAAAAATACTTCGCTTAGTTTCTGTGTACAATGCACGATCTACAGAGGACGAGTTAGTTAAATTTGACCATGCGGTACTCACCATGGTTTCATCTTCTTTTTCTTTCATCGCAATCAACTGTTCTTCAGTTTTCAGTTTTTCCTGTCAAGTGATATAACAAGATTACTCAAAAAAAGGTCCACCGTTACAGAAGAAAACATTCACTCGTCGACGTGATATTTATTGAACCTCCAAGAAATATATCTATGATTACAGCATATTTACTCAATATGACAACAACGTAGTTTACCATTTTTTCCTCTTTAACAGGGTCTTCAGGTAGATGCTTGTCAAGCTGTGTGGTGACATTGCATTCCGTTTCACTCTGGTTCCCTTCAGATCCCTCTCGAGAAATTTTTTCAATTTTCTGTAAGGCATTAACAAAAAGCACATTAATTTGTAGCATCACGGTTCTGAAATTTACAATGTATTATGTTCAGTGAATATTTGAACATTTTCGAACATTATATCAGCCGTCCTTTCACACGTTGTGCCATTGAAAATTATTGTTAAGTCTCATGTGTTCTCAGAACGAATATGGTTCCTAAAATCTTCTTCTTTGTACTGCAAAGGAATACCAGTAAAAAGACACTGTAAACCGTCTACGGTGTAAATGTATAATTTCAACCGTGTAAATACGATGTGATGAGAGACGCCAATAAACGAACGTCATGGACCTACCTCGGCTAATACTGTTTTGTACACATGCCATATTTGAGGACCACGTGCCAGCTCCTTGTACAGCTTGTTTATATGGCTGATATTCGACATTTTGAGGTTTTCTTCCAAGAGCTCATCAACCAGTTTCGTACAAAAGCTGGCAGATTCCGTCTCATTTTGTTTCAGTATGGTTTGTAAATAACCGCCAACGCACTGACGACCGTCTTCACTGTACTTGGCTGTCCGTTCCTTCAATCGGGAAAATAGATGGGTAAGTTATAAGAAAAGGTGGACCCTTAGAAATGTCTCAAGACTTCTAGATGGTAAGCATGAAGACATGGTGACGGAGATTATAGTGATGGTGGTGCTTGTGAAGATGACGACGGTGGCTGTGATGATACTTGCTGTTGTTGAGATTGTAAATTGACAACCATTGCAAAATAAACACCTCACCTTTAATTTTTCTCTGCCTTGATGAAGACGTTCTGCATCATTAATGTACTTCGAATTTTGGTTGAATGTCCTCATGGCCTTGAATAGACACGTGTTGTGTTTGTTGATGATCTCGTAGTTTTCGCAAGGAAGAGCGGATTCCGCATAACCATCCATAGCTTTAACGTAGTCTTCGAACGCCAACTCTTCTATTTCCCCCAGTAAGGCTTCAATCACCTTGGTTGCGACGTAGCGCATATTTATTGAGTTGGTTGCTGAGAAACCAGTCACATACTGCTGAAGCATATCCGCAAATTCTAAATCACAGAAAACAATACCTTTAATTATTTTCGGTAGTGTAAAAAATAAACATCTTATATGCACCAATGATGGTGAACTGCTTTTAAACTATCACTTTCACTGATGTATGGAGGTATCTGAGGAAATTTTTTTTGTGGAAGACAAAAATTAAGACGGAGATTGTTTTTTCCTTTCAGACTCATTTGCATAGTTTCGGGTCAAGCGTAGCAACTAGAAATGTCAGTCTTAGATAGAGTACTATTATATTAAATTTTATGGATTCGATTCATCGGTCTATATATTGTTTGCAAATTAGTTGCCTGTGTTGCAAAAGAAGGGCACTGCAAAAGAAGGCGCCTTTTGAAAATACGGCACTGTTCGCCTTCAGAAAGAGGCAGAGAAATACTCACGGCGTCCATTTATGTTTCCAACATAGGGCCATGCTTTCTTTGGCTTCATCAGTGATCCACATCGTGCGAGGAATTTATCAACATCTTCCAAAAATGTTTGGCTTAGACGCTCCCGCATATCTCCCTGCCCCATGTCTTTCAGGACAGAAGTATCTATCGATGGTATGGAGAGTTGTGATGCATCGAACACTGGAAATGATTTCAACAAAGCTCTCCGTGTAGCATTGAGTTCTCTTACTCTTTTGTCTGAAAATGCAGTTTCTTTTTCCAACTTCAAAACCTGGAATATACAAAAGTGTTTCAAGTTTTCAATGCAAGTATCTGATACTTTCTGAATGTAACCGTTTCTTTCTCACTGTCTCTGTTAATCTGACACCTATACTTGCCTATCCGATCGTTTGTATCTGTCCACAGTCCCTCCACCAAACCGTGATCTGTCATTGCATTCTCAGTCAGTCTGTCTGCCTGCCTTCCTGTCTGTCTCTGCCGGTCTAACTGTCTATCTTTATGTCTCTCTGCCTGTCTGTCTGTCTCTCTGTATGTCTGTCTGTGTTTGTCTCTGTGACAGTCTGTTTCCCTTCTCTGTGTGTGCCTCTATCTTTCTGTCTCCCTGACTCAATGTCTCTGTTTGTCTGTCTGCCTGTCTGACTGTCTGTCTGCCTGTCTGTCTGTCTGTCTCTGTCTATGTATGTCGGTTTGTTTGCTACTGTTGTCCACACAAACACACACACACAATATCTCTCTGTCTCTCTGTCTCTCTGTCTCTCTGTCTGTCTCTCTCTCTCTCTCTCCTCCCCCCCCGGGAATTACAATCCCGATTTACTGTTGCTGATTTCATCTCTTGTCATTTGCGAGATACATATTCAGTAAAATATCCGGTTAATCATATTGATATATTCTGTGTTTCCAACGCTACTTACTTCTTCTAGTAAATAATCCCTGATATCAACCTCTGCTTGTTCATCTCCATCTTCTCCCTCCAAAGAGCATGACATCGTAACGTCCCGTAAAAGCCACATGAAGTTTGGAAAGAACTTTATGATGTCTTTTTCCTGTATCTTTGTCGATCTACCGCATTCGTCATCTCCTTGAAAAACATCGTTGAGTTTGCTTACCCAGCTGTGGTGAATAGTGTAAAAGTATGTCGATGAAAGCTTTTAGGCAGTTATTGTCGAGAAAACGTTTTCTTCATGACTATGGTGAAAGTTGAAGAGCAATTTACATAGATTTATTGCACTCGGTTTTTACGCAGGCTCAATGGAGTAAACTTCGAAAATAAACGCTATATGGCAAATTGTTCTGAAAATTGATTTGATTGTTGCTATCCAACCTATTATTATACAGATTATAGCAATGGTATATAATTAGAACAGTCATTATTCTTATTATTATTATCATTATTATCATTATTATTATTGTTGTTGTTGTTGTTGTTGTTGTTGTTGTTGTTGTTGTTGCTGTTGTTGTTGTTGACGATGATTAATTAATTTATGTACAGTGTAGGATCCCTGGTACCAGCAGGTGAAAGAAAATGATGCATTTTTCACACTTTATTTCAAAAAGAAAATTAAAGTTTATGGTCCTGCCTCAGCAACTGTTGAGTACTGTAGATCTGTACCATCGCATTAAGTTGTATTTCAAATCTAATATAGCCTCACCTTAACTTTTGTAAGTCCTCTCCTTTCATCGTTCCCTTGCTGTTGTATATCAGCACTGAAGACATCAAGGACATCAATGCAAACATCAACATATCATCGTCTTCATGAGCATTGTACGCATCGAGTCCCTCAGTGTCCATGATAATGACAGTGACGTCTGTTCCGTTCACCAGTGTTTTCTTGAACACCTTTGTACCCATCCATATACCTGTGACCAAAAAGCATGACTATTTTAAAAACTCTTTTGAAATTATTGTCTACCTCCATCATGCAAAAGGCAAGAGGCAGGTAAGCTATTGCCCTGTAATATTTGCCAATCTAAGCAAAGTGCATGGAGTCTCGTCCCTATAAAGTAAATCCGACGTTCGCCCATTTCATCCTTCCTTAAGATCGCTCACTGCTATGATTGTCCGCCAAGGTTATGGGTGTTGGATGAGTCAAGTATCCAACGGTTTCATCGCATCTCAAATTCTAGCTTCCAACCCTTTTAACACTTTTGATGCTCTTTATACGGTGCTCTACGGACGAATATTACACAAAGTCTCTAGAATGAATGAAAATATATTAAAGTATGGAATAGCGAAACGAATAGCAATTGAATGTGACGGTGTTTGTTGTGTGTATCCATTGTTTTAAATTGAATTATAATAATTTTTACCCATTGTCTCTGGTTTTTGTTTATGTGATGTTTTGAAGACACAATCCTGTGGCCTTGGTTCGATAAGCTGACTTGCTATGTATGATTTTCCACATCTTGCAGGACCAGTGACAGCAACCGGACATATTGGACCATCGATGGAACGAATGATTTCCAGAGCGTCCTCACATAACACCAGTTTCCCACGGGATTTACGTTTCTCTTCTAGTATGCCTTTCTCTTTGTCCCACTCAAAATTGTTCGGATAACACAGAGGTATGCATTTTGGGGTATGCCCTAAAATAATGAAGTAAAACTTCTACTGAAAACAAGAAAGCCCTACCTTGATCATGTTGGGACATGTCATATAAAGAAATGTTTATTCTGCAATATTTGTAGACCTCTGGGTAGATGGTATAAAACCCAAACAAAACCAAGGGCAAAATTGATATTTTACGGTTGGTTGCTCAAATTCTTAAAGATTCGACATATTTGGGGCTACTCGTCGCCACAATGTTCTCTAGATATCTTTAGTAATAAATGTTATGTGACAAGTACAAATCCATCCTCGATACTTTAAAATATGAAAACATTGTCTTTGAAGTCTTGTTTAAGCCTACCTACCGTTACCACTCATGGTTGTAAAACTTAACCTAGCCTATATAGTTTTACTTGGCCTTGTACGCCTTTCCGGTTTTGTTATTCGTTTTACCTGTAATACAGCAAGGAGAAAGACATAATTACAATATAATTATAATATATCCCACTTAGAATTATAACATTGTAAATCATGGCATGTGTTCAGGATTATTTTAAGATGTTTGTTCTTATTAGTGTCACAACTATTTTTACAGCAATGTTAATAATTAAGATAGTGCGCCCCTTAAAATTAAACTTTTTCAACTCCTTTCCTCTGTGAAACGTAAAGCGACCTCTGGACTAAAGAATGGAAGCTAGTTGTCGCTGTGGAAAATGTTTTACTGGCGAAAAAAAGTGCCTGTTATTGATGGACACCTGACAGTAACATGATGGCCATTCCCGTGTTAACGCTAAGGGGGACATAAACTTTTCTGTTTTCACAAAAAATGAGCCAGTGGCTACTTTATCAAAATGGGCCACCACAAGTCAGAGACCAAAACATTAATTGTAAACACTTGAGAGTCCCGAGGCGCTTTCGACCTTAACACTAGTTTTTGCTCTTGATGGTCACTTTAGCCTAAATTTAACTCCTGTTTCATTTTCCAACACTGCTCAGAATCAGAATCACGATAAAGACACAGTGTAGAAAAACCTCGGGTCAGGGGTTAACGCTAGGCTGGTATTAACCCCAGCCTGATATAAAGGTCAAATCATGACACACCTGAACATGAACTGCTAACAGGATCAGACGTCGTGCTGGCATCATGTTTTGAACAAAATTTGCATTGTGTGACGCCTTTACCAGCGGCTTTCATACTGTGTAGCAATATTGGTCTCTCAGTAACCCACTGGAATTCGTGTCGTCTATAGAGATCACTAACAAAACTCACCGCCCGCGTAAAGCAATAAAGGTATTTTTAAATATTCAGTATTGAATGTATTCTCAAAAATTGCAAAAAATTGAAAAAAGATAGCGGCTTTGTCCTGTAGTGGTCCATTTCGCTTTAGAAGTCTTGAACCGTATGGGCTCTCAGACGTTGACCGCAGATGTGAGGTGAGGCTGGGGCACCTCGGGTCGGCCACGATGAAACGTCATTAATTACACCTGTTCATTGACAAGCATGTGACCTTTTTGAACTAGGTAAACCGGTGACATATAATATTAGCAGTGTGAGCTTGTTTGAATTGCTTGACAACATGTTAAAGCAACGTTCGGGCAATGAGCAGATTTGCACGATGTGAGAGGCAAAATACTAGTTTTTGATGAGCGTGATATTGTTCGTAATTGTTTACGGCAGATTCCGTGTTCCCTATCATGGAATGATCTGGTGTAAATGATAAGAAGTGAAAATTAATGACTTGACACAGTAGCAAAAATACCAGTCATCACGTTTATCTCAGAAGCTGTGCATACCTACATGTACTGAGCATGCCCAGCAATCGAACAAATCGAAAGCTCTGTAATTCGACTACAATACAACATTATTCATCAACGGGATGGCAACAAGTGATTGTATCATGATTGTAGATGATGCTTCGAACAGTTAAATCTTTACTTACTCCGATGAGGCAGCTAAAAAGCCAATCAAGGGCACCGCATGGCGAACCTCTCCGTCGTCAGATGCACTAATATCACACTAGTGACGTCACATGTTTGAGCGAATGGGCGTGGCCTACAGATCCACGTGGCTTAGCCAGGAGCAATCAGTCTGACCAAAGCAACTCGGTATATGAGCAATATCACACTAAAATAAGAAGTACTTGTCAACATTTGGGGAGTTGTACTTTTGCTCTTTTGCATGCATTCCATCAAATAGCAATTAGATTAACAGGCCTGTGTTTTCAACAGCGAGAGGGATCTTAATACCTTGAGTTGGTCTGAATTTAGCCCTTGGACAATTTTTTGTCACCACAAACGTTCTACTGGCTCGAACGCAATTCGTCGAAAACATTTGCATATCAATAGATATTTTGTTGGATGCCATACTTGCATGGACGTTGCGTACGTGCCTGAGATTCGGATTTCGGATAACATTCCCTAAACGCACAATGCCAGTAGCTTATAGTTAAAAAATATTCTGGTCTGCTAAACATTAGTAATGATTCAATGACTGACAACACATTCTTCTCATTTGGAGGGCAGAATGCATTTAATAAAGGATATCAGAACAGACTTGTGATGAATCTGCCAAGGCATACACCAATACTCGTTTGACAGTGGCTAATTATAAAAGAACACAAAGGAATACGATTCAATAATGCCACCATGATATCGATGTCACATTTCAGATACATTTTCCGTGTGCATGTAGAGTGGCAGTGTCGACATGTCAAACCTTATCGTAATCGGCCGTATACACATACAGAAGTCTGACGCGCATGCCCACGCGTCTCTGTTGATAAAGGATTATTTGTGCATGCCTATTTTTCATTGGCATGTTCCGTGTTCCTGACAACAGCAATTTGAACAACATCACCTTCTTGGCAGAAATTCACCGTGGTAACATGTCCGATTCCATGCTTACGTTCGTTGCCATGTAATGTTACGTCGCTAGAAACAGCAGAGTGCCCTATGCAAATTGAAATCGTGAAATTAATAACAATCACGTGACAAGCAGATTCGACGAAATAATTTGCATATCTATCTATGGCGATGCTTTTTAAATGGCCATGCCCATCACTGACCTCAATGTGTTTCACTACGAAAGAGACGCTTTGAGTATATACGTCAGCTTATTTTGAAAGTTTAACAAAACTTCAAATAATATTTTGAGGCAAGGTGCCACAGTTGTGCAATGTTCCTTACTTGAATTGTATACTCCAGACATTCAATGATCAACTTAGCTGAGTATTCATTGGGCTGCCCTGATGAATCTTTCCTATGGAAATATGGACTGTAGCTTACCATAAAAAGTATAGCTTATCAATTTTAGCCTTTATCGACTCCCATATGGCGAAACGGTTAATAGACTTCATCTTAAAGTTTAAATAACCAAAATACTAGCAACTTATAATATGTAGATTTTAAGCCCTTAGTTAACAGGTGATTCTTTCACATGAAAGTTTAAGCAGTCCTTCAGAAAAGGTCATTTGCCGCCTGGTATTTGTTAAGGTTGATATGAATGACAGAAAGACTATAGTGACTCTTTGCAGAAATTCAATGTTGTTGTATATACTCATTGAACTTCAACAATATTTTGTATAGCAGCTACACCGAATGCAATGGCTTGACCTGACAACACTCAGTCCACATAACATGGCGATTGTGCACTTTGATAAACAGGCTTTGGAGAGCAGGGGCTCCGATTGAGGTCAGCAAGGTTAGGTTAGGTTGACTTTTCATGAAAACCTGCCAGCGTACATACGGTCTCGAACACTGTAGGTAAACGTGAGGTCATCTAGCATGTAAGAGTTGAACCTTGTCACTATTTACCTAGCAAACGCCAATGAGAGCAGCGTTATTTCGGAGAGGCAAATACTAGTATGGTATATATCCTGAGGAATGAATAACAGGTGCAGCCAGCAAAGCTGTTAGAGCAAGACGGCGTTCGTGCTCAGTTTTTCAGCGGGTGGGTAAAGTAAAAAATAACAAGAGAGAAATGGCAAAAGCAAATATTTACTGCTGACAGGGAAATTTCAGGTTTACAGTGGGCGGAAAGTGGCTGGCAATATGTATCGAAAAAAGACAGACGGGAATAATGTGATTGAGAGAACTTAAAGTAAATTTTAGCGGTGTCAGTGGTGGGGAGAGGGCAGAGGGAAGATTGAATTGTTGTTTGGAATGGGGAGCGACAGACCATACATACTGAAAAGTAGTCGGCATTGTAATTCGATTTCGATTCGATTCAAATTTCCGCATATGTCAGTGTAAGGGCAGTTACCGTCGGACAGTCTTTAGCGCTGTTACTAGTTGGCTGCACCCGTGCCGAGTTCGATCTAGAGCTAGACTGAGCCTCTTCAGCCTTCTGCATATGCATTGTGAACAGTAAAGCTCTGAAAGTAAAACTGTACTCTGCTCTCGTAAAATTCCATTCCTTTTCGGAAATATTTGTTATTGTATAGTATAAACGGAATACATCTTTTGTTTAGATATTTCAAACAATCATTTTACTTTGCAATTTCTCAAATTCAAACGTTTAAGTTCCTCTACAATTCACAAAATTCTTGAATGTCGGCATTGTCATAACAACACCACAGGATATTAGATGCCATTCGTTTCCAAAAATTCAAGCTTACAAAAAGATTCACAAGTTGCAAAATACTTAAGCGTGCTTGTACTTCTGGCTTTCAGTAACAATTCATAGAGAAAGTCCATGTTAAATTCAACACACGGTTGTCAGGGTTATCTGGATTTCTGTTTCAAGATTATTTTCATTCAATGCGGGGCTGGTTCTCCCTATCTTTCACCGAATATGTTGTGTCGATGTAGAATGAGAGTTGAATACTCTATTACAACAATATTGCGAAGGAAAGCAATGGTTTATTGATCAAACTAGAGTGCAATGATTTTCCCTATAGCATAATGATACGGGTTTTTTCTTACAAATTCATAACAATCATTCCTGTCCTTTATCTACAATATCAGGTCAAAAGTCATATCAAACAGTTAGATACAAAGAAATGATACCAGAACAATCAAACCTCTGTATAATGCCACTCAAAAAGGATTTGCGTGAGGAGCCAATCACTCGACACGTGGAATTCCCTTTGACGACTCAAACACTAAAATATACTTTCTATCTATTAGCGTAACATATTCATGGAAATGTTAACGTATTTCATGGAATAAAATCTCGCTCGCTATCTTTCTACAATAGCTGGAATATACTAAAGGAGAAACATTAAATGACGGTGAAATTCTTCTGGTGAACTACAGACGCTTCACGCAATTTATACATAGGAATCACCTCCACCATGCCTCCTCAATGACATGTTGCTAAAAACGTAGAAAGAATCATTTGAGAATCAAGTGAAATCAAAGACAGATAATTAGAGTCTATTACTCTCTTAGAAAATATAATATTTTCGATATTCCTCGAGATAGATGATTACTATAATATTTTACATACCTTCAAACCTGTTTTTCATTCTTGGCTTGTACCTTTATAGTATCTAATACGCATAATTGGTTTTGGATCATAAAGCTAAATATTATTCAGATTGTTTCAGAAACAATGATAAACACGATTTGTGCAGGTTATTTCTCATATTTAAGGAAGACCAATAATTTAACAAGCATTATAAGCCTTAATTGCTTTCCTTTGACTCAATAAGAATGGCGGATGACCGATCATCAACGGCTTCCACATGAAAAAATGAAAATTTAGGACAGTTGCATTAGTTCCTTCTGTTTCCTTGTTAATTCTTCTTGTTTCTTCTTCTTCTCTTCATTCATTTTATCGAGAACGATCTTCAGTTCAGTTACCAAAGCATCATGGGTACTTCTGAGTGTTTCCATTTGGATCTGTGTGGCACCACTTCTTTCTTGGAAATCGGTTTCTAATTGTTCTTTCTGGTCATCAATATCTGCAACCACCGAGTCTCGCTGATTTATTGAGAGATGGATTAAAACGATCAGTATTTGTTTCACTGTGATAATAATCATGTATAAATCGTAATAGTTAGGAAATTTCTGACAGGGTCGTCTGGACAACCCTAGCTCACACGTACTTGATACGCCTTTGTCAGGAATTGTGAACAAGAATTTGTTTGATGTTGAGACTCAGTCCCATAAACAGCCAAAGTGTAGCTTTTTACATAGAGTGTCACACGAAGTAGCCACTCTGGTACGTTCTCTCTATATATCAATAACTTCACAATTTTTTTCGGAAATTCCATCTTTTGAAAAAAATGGAAGCGGTGGTATAAAACTTACAATCGCTTTATCCTCACTCTCCTTCATCGCAAGTATCTGTTCACTGGTTTTCTTCTTCTTTTCCTGTCAAAACAACCATAGGGGATAAATATGTGTTACCGAAGGCATGGAAATTCTTGTACACCTAATTTGCAAACATATGCATCTTGAAGAATACGGCTAAATTTAAAACTCTATGTAAAACATTATCAATTAGCACTATTAATTTAGCCACCTGGTATGCTTTTATTGCTACTTACATTTCTTCTATTTCTTCTTCTTTTATTGTGACATTCTCGTTGGGATTAAGATTGTCTTTGTCGTCAACAGATACGTATTCTTTCTCTCTGTTTGTTGATATGCCTTCTATTTTCTACAAGACAGTTGTTATCAAAACATGTAAATCGTCGATTCGGGATTACACAGCTAACAAAATATGACACTTAAAAGGCAATAAATAAGATTTGTTTCTCCAAAGTGTATCAAAGTGTCATTACAATATGAACCACCAAAGAATAATATTAAATATATTACGTTATGCCCTTATTTAGATGTGAAATTTGTCCTGGAGAATGCCTTGGCAAGTATTTAGTTTCGGAATGTCCTTATTACTTCAGGCAATGGCATTTCGAAAAATCGATGACGACTGAATCACACTTACTAGATTACTTATTCTAATATATGTTTTATAATGGCAACGACATTGCTTATGTTCGTTTTGTGACAATATTAATCGTTTTGCAAACAACCAGAATTTTTCTTGAAGGAAAGGAAAAGGATTATGATTTATAGCCAGGAACAACTCTATCTCCATTTAAATCATTTTATTCATTGTGTGCAATCGTAAATGGATAATATTAATGAAAACAAACAGATTAAAAACAAATTAGATATACATAAAAAGACTCACAGCCGCCAGTGCAGTTTTATACACATGCAATATTTGTGGACCACGCGCCCTCTCCTTGTATTGTTCGATTAAAAAGTTAACTTGAGAACCGGATGATAATGGTCGACTGCATCTCTTCCCTTGCTTAAAATTCTCCGTGAGAAGCTCATTGATAAGCTTCTTACAAAATACTTCAGACTTCTTCTCATTTTCTTTCAGTATGTTATCTAAATAGCCACCGGTAAGATCGCCATCACTGTATTGAACCATCTTTTCCTATGGATGATTTAGAAGATAAACATGATTATAAAAGTCATAAGAACGAAAGTAAAGCACCTCATCTCATTACGCTCGTTTTAATACAGTGATTATCGTTGCAGGTCTTCAACCAGAACAATAAATACAACAACAAGAACAACAACAGCAATGATGATGATGGTGGTAATAATAAGAAGAAGAAGAGGGAGAAGAAGAAAAAAAATATGATTTCTATCCTACCTTCAATGTATTTCGGTATTTTTCCAGACTTTCGGCATCATTGACGTATTTTGCATTGTCTTTGAATGTTTTCATTGCCGTATACATACATCTGTTGTGCTTCTCGATGATCTCGTAGTTATCACAAGGGAGAGATGCCTTTGCATATGAATCCATGGCATTGCAGTAGTCCTTAAAAGTCATTTCTACCACCTCCTGTAGCAAAGACGTTATCACACATGTGACAGCAGCACCTACGTTGATGGATTTGGTCTCCGAAAACACTGACATGTACTGCTCAAGCATCTTGGTGAACTCTAACGAAGATAAAAAATAGACAATAGAATAAAAAATCGCGATCTATTTCGGAGCGAAAACCTTCAAGTCGAAATATATGGTCTCTTATACAAGAAAATAGATGGAATCGTATATTAATATCGAAGAGCAATATTTGAAGCCCTCCAAAACAGTGCAAAGGCTTCAGTAAGAAATAACTTTTGTCAACGGCGCCATTCAGTACGATGCCAGCCTACGCTGCGATACATGGCATTGAATTTTTAATAATTGTATAATAATTGTAACACCGTTATTCAGAGAAAAAATGATAGCAATATTTAGAGATAAACGTAACAGTCTAAAGACGTTTAGAAGTTTACCAATATAATTATATGACACAGTTTTAAACGCACTATGGCCGTAAACTTTTTGAGCTTATTTCAATTACAGCATTTGCAAACGACTAAACATCCCTCGAAAAAGGCTGATACATATTTACATGAAATATGATATGTGATATGCCTCCTTAAAGTTTGTGAAGGTTTCCCGTCATCTTTCCACTCAGGCTATAAACGACTTTATGTTATTATTTTTGAATTTATCTTGACGCAACTTCATCGTTTGGTATATCTAGAGAGAACTGGATCATTTGTAACAATATTGCAAGTGATTAACGTGAATGAAAATGCCAACAAAACAAGTGACTCAGTGTTTGCGGAGAACAAAAGAGCATAGCTTCAATTAAGCTTATTCAAGACCTGTACACAACAACATTCCAAACCCCACTGAAACAAAGTTTTTCTGTATCTTTTTTCGAGGATTGAAACTATTGACAATGAAATATCAGAAAATTGTTTATATAGAGTAGACATACTGTAAATTGTATTTATAGTATTTATTTCAAAGAAGACATTGTCAAGTTCCCATTAAGTTGTTGTATCATGATGAGAATCCTAAATTCTAACACAATGGTTTTTAACATGAAGATACAAAATTATTCTTACGATGCCCATTGATGTTGCCAACATACGGCCAGGCCTTCTTTGGTTTCATAAGAGCACCACAACGGGCGATGAAAACATCGACGTCTTTCTCGAAGTTCTGGTTCAAGCTTCCTTCATTCTTTCCTTTGTCCATGTCTTTCAGCACTGAAGGATCGGCCGATGGCAAGGGAGTGTCAACGCATCAAACATAGGGAAGGATTTTAACAAGGCCCTTCTAGTAGCGTTAGATTCTTTTACTCTGGTCTCTGTCAACACGTTTTCCTTCTCTATTTTCAATATCTGTAAATGTGGGTTAAGAAATACCTAGGATTTGCTTTAGAACAAGGTGGTGATTGTAGTTTTTTTGTTTTCTAAGGTATGTTTGTCATCAAGACTAAATCATTCTTTTTCACCATCTTTCCATCTTCCAGGATTTAATGCGACGGATCACAAGTATATTTCTACTCTATGAAAAAGTGTGAGAAAATAGGAGAATAACTGTTATTCATCATCAAGCTATTTTCAAACCTTAATTAAATATTACTCAATATCAATGCGTTGTCGTGTAAAAATAATGACAAAATACCTACATCTTTCAATAGGTAATTTTTGAATTCCGAATTCACAGCCACATTACCATCATTACCAGCATCATCATCTCTAGTCGGCTCGAAAGACATGGTAGAGTCACGAAGAAGCCACATAAAATTTGGAAAGAACTTGATAAATTCATCTTCAAGTGCGTCTTTCGTCTGTTCACCATCTCCACTTCCAATGAATACATTTTTGAGTTCAGTAACCCAGCTAAAACAATAAAATGGTGGAACATTACAGAGTATACGTAGTTAGCACTTGATCTTTTACCAAGTCTTTGCAGGCGTTTTTGAAATAACTTAGTATGACACAAGCGTTAAGAAAGGCAGTTAAGTTTGTCTGACTCTGTGTTTAATGTCACGTAAAACACTCTCGGTAGACATAGGAATATTATTATCACTGAAATATTAATATCGTTAACAGGCTTTATCATATCACAAACTTCTTAAAGCGTATCTCTTTTGTCCATTGTTTCATCTCTCTGTCTCTCTCTCTGTCTCTCTCTGTCTCTCTCTCTCTCTCTCTCTCTCTCTCTCTCTCTCTCTCTCTCTCTCTCTCTCTACCTGAGTTTGTTCAGGTCCCCTGCATATACGGATTTACTGCTGTTGTAGACCAACACAGACGACATCAAGGCCATCAAAGCAAACATAAGCATATCGTCTTCATCATACGCGTTGTGTGCATCAAGTCCTCCGTGTCAAGGATAATAACAGTCACGTCTGTTCCATTCGACAGAGCCTTTTTGAACACGTCCGTACTCATCCATATTCCTTTGTGATTAGAAAACACTTGCTTTAATATAACTTTGATTCATTATATACCGCATTATCATACAGAATAGACTTGTCACTACCTTGCCCTTAATCCTTAAAATAATCATCCCTTGATAAAGCTGACCGAATCGTTACTATTTTAAGCTGATATTTAAGACCTTTCTGTAGCATCTCCCAAGTACTGCTTATAAAAATTATTTGTAAAAGTTACTCGATGTTTTTAACTTGATAACTCTTCTTACCCTCATTTTGATTTATATACTCAAATATTCAAATCTAATTTACCATATATATATATATATATATATATATATATATATATATATATATATATATATATATATATATTCACGCTCACACATATACACACTCACACACTAACCCATTGTCTCAGGATTCGCTTTATATGATGTTTTGAACACACAAGCTTGTGGCCTTGGTTCAATCAGCTGACTGGCTATGTATGATTTTCCAGTTCTAGCAGGACCAGTGACAGCAACAGTACATATTGGACCGTCGATGGAGCGTATGATTTCCAAGGCGTCCTCACACACCACTAACTGCCCTCGAGTCTTCTGCTTTTTAACGAGCTTACCCTTAAATTTGTCCCACTTGTAATTGCCAGGGTAACATAGTGGAACACATTTCGGCTTTTTGTCTGAAATGACATGTCGTAAGATGCACAGTAAAATAAGGCGCAGGCAAAAATTTTAGATACCCTTTCATATTTTGAAAACTATAATCTACAACTATTCTGCTGAAAAAGGTCTGAGTGAAATAAAAGACAGCATAGATGATTATTTCAAAATTGAATCAACGCAAATAACTGTGACTCTTTACAGTATTGATAAATGGAAAATGTGAACAATTTGTATCTCCATCGTTGTCCAGAATCTCGTCTACGAACAAAAAGTGCAGTGTTTATACAAGGAAAGGTAAATACTTTTTAACGAAAAAAAAAAATCACGGCTTTGCCAATATCTTGGCTTTTTATAGGGACGGGAGCTAAGTTGTTTGCCGAGAATTCGTTTTTTGGAAGTGCCCAATAATTGGCAGGGAACCCTCAGTATTTTATCACGCTCTTGTGGTGATTAACATTTTTGGTTCTTATACATGTATTTCGTTATGTACATCTCCTCGAAAATGTTAATGCTAATTAAGGTTCCTGGCTGCAAACATTATCATGGAACAGCAGAACTTACGTTTTTGTCAAATATAATTTAGTTCAGGCCTTTAATGGATGCTTTGCGAAACGCAGCCATTATTTCACATTTATTCCTGCTTTGTTTGAATGTATGATACATTTTAACGATAAAACACGACCACTCGATAATTTGACAGAGATCAGAACCGAGAGTATAGAATATCTTACAATACTCGTTTATGTACACATTAATTTTCAAAAATATATCACGGACTCGAACTCACAGCTCACGATACCTATTCGCTTAATGGAGAAGTAGGCGATTAAAACACCTTTAGAATATTTTTAATGGATGTCAAAAATTCAACTGTGTCTGTCTTAACAGATCGAACTCTTCACACTGCAGGAGGCTAAACACGACAATTTCAGCTTACTGTACTTAACCAACGTTGTAATACGCATGCGCTGCCGTGCAGTAAAAATCGGTGAGGCCTAATTTGATACAAAATTTTTGACAGTCTCTCGCGGTCCGCCCTATACGAGGACGGCTGAAATTGGAGCTTCTCTATCCGATTTAGCCAATACATTACCAATGTCAGCTGTTTCTTATGGTCACGTTATTATTCAGTTGACAAACGGCAGAAAGCAGTAATACCTAGGGTCATGTATCAGTTAGGTACCTGCGTCACGAATAAGACAGGTTGCATTCAAGTTCATCTCAGTACCTACATGAAAGTTTTGCAATTGGAACATCCGTCTATGAGTATAATCAGCGTGATCAAATTTAAACACAACAATAGTAATAGAGTTAACCCTATAAAGCAATATGTTTCGCTTATCTGTTTGCCTGTTTTATTTATCAACAACACCTTACGTCCTTTCTGTTTTATCAAACGAACAGGTACTACGTATACTTCTTCAGACATTTGCTCTGTTACTTGACATACAACTTATTTTCAATGAAAAGGAGCAACGAAATTCAAGCAAAAGGTGCCAGTCAAGTAGTATGTGAAAAAGGAGGAGGCTTCCACCGGTGATGTTTATTTTTTCATCATCTTTCACAATCTTATAACATCGTATTTATTTTCGTTATATTGACATACAGTTAACGTGGATGTAACAAGAATTCATGTATTAGCTCGGTTGTACGAGAGCACTACAGAAATATTAAATATAAAATTGGATGGAGTGTATTATTTGACAGATGGTATTTATATAATCGAGAACTGTGCGACTAAATCGTGTCAATAAAGCGGCTTGACTTTGATCGCTTTGTTTAGGTCGAAGGTATATTTCCACCATATTTTAAAATTTATTGCACACAGACATATACTAGTCGTAGTCTCTCTATCAACTTCTAACACGATATCGATTTTTCTTTGAATCAGAGATGAATTAAAAAATATCCAAAATTTAACAATAGATCCTGTCATGACAAATTTAAGATGGTTCATGAATTTTAATATTGTGTGAGTGTTAAGTAAATGAGCTCATATTTATCAGTCGATTTTGCCTTGTTGTTCGTGTTTACAGAACTTAAACGTATTATGTCTTGAAATGATTAAATTACCGAGGGCTATGTAGTACGCCCCACAATATCGAACCACTCGAACTTTTATTCAAACATTTCTCGACGAAACTCTAAACAATTCTCTCTCCAAATTCAAAACAAAAGGCAAAGGGCAATCCTACAAAACTGAATATAATAGTTTAAGGATTTAAGTCACCGATATTTGAAATTCGGTTTGTCTGCCATTTACCTATTATCTCACAAAAGTGAACCGGTGGAAAACTTATGTACTCAACATTTATATTCAGAATGAGCACCCAGTAGTACATGTAGTTGATCAAAAAACATTATAAAATTTGAGTGTCCGAATATCCCACACACAGGTGCATTCTCCTAATATAAACCCTCCTGGAGGTTGCACCATTAGTATTTACAGAAAAGTTATTCTACGAACAAATACTCACTATTACTGCTCATTGTTGAAGACCACAAACGTGAGTAACACAGAACTGTCTGTTGGAAGCTAAGATCCGCTAAGCTCTTCAATCTTTCCGCTGATTGTTATAATTAGTGTTCCTAGAAATACACACATTGTCAGAAATAAGGATTTGACCCCAATGCAAGAAAATGTACACTTCGACAACACTGCAAAGAACAGCAAAATAATCTAGCACTTGAATACCCACGTTATCGAAATCAGCGACAGTGGGGGAAATCATCTGCGCAGGAAATTAACACATGGTAACTTTCTGTGCTGGGGACCACTAATGATTTCAAGCAGTATGGAGTTAACTATCTATCAAAGATATGGATATAAAACCCGAATGTGTGGTTGAACATATGTCATAGTTGCTCTGGATTATGATGCCAGCAATTTACGTGTAGTTTTCTTGTGACAGCAGCTGCTTTTAGCCATGCAAAATACCGATTAAGATATAACGGACAAAAGAAAATTCAAGGCTGTACTCACGCAAACACTCTGCACCAGAAATTCAGACGAGACAACACCTCCAGATAGCAACGCCGCACTTCTCGAGTAGCATTCTAAGTAAAGCATTTATGTGTGAATATCTAAGTAGAATGTGTCGGTAGGCGTGGCATTGATGCTTTGAAAGAAGTGTCTGGAATTACTTTTATTCCAAGAGATATTAAGAAGAACAAACACAGATATCTTTGCAAACGTTGACAAAGTTCTGTGTCTCGGTCATTAGCTCTCTTATGGCATAGGGTTCTTGTAAACCACAACTTTCTGTTCGATGTCAACTAGTTATCTTGTAAAAGAATACCACGTCATAAAGTGTACAGTTTAAATTATGAATAGGTCATGCAAATTGCAATAGGTTGAACAAGTTAGCATTATTTATATGTAAAATATTAACAATCTCAGATGATTTAAACGAATGTTACACGTCGAATTTTTTGAGTACCAGCGTATATCAGCCAATTGCAGAAGAGAGAGATCCATGCATGAACAAGTCAAAAAGCAAGATTGTCGTTAGGTCATAGTCGTTCATTAATTAAAACGGGATAACTACACATCTACCACATACCTTAGATTAAGTGTGCCGTAAATCGTTGTTTACGAAAGATTAAGTGCTTACATAAAACTACAGAAAGATAGCACTTTTTAAACATTTTCGCAATCCACGTTTGCGGACAACTTCTAAAGCCATATACTGGAGTTGATGATGTCAAGCTTGTCAGTAAATCCCAATGGGGAAGCTACTGCTGTTATCTATAAACATGTACTATGCAGGCACTCAACGTGTGGTACCACATTATTTATTGTGCAAATGCCCTTCTCGTACCTGACGGGTCATGAATATTAAACACAAGCGCGTGGCAAATCAACTCATTGCATTTTAGGTGCGTGGTCAAACCCTAGCCCTATCCAAAATGAAAGTTTGGAAGTACAGCGTTCCAATCAGAGTTTTATGAATTGAACTGCCCAAACAAGATTAATAACTAAAATTCCGGTAGTCTGAAGTTAACACTGCTCACAGGTTTTTAACATCTGAAGGCCTGTTATGTGTTAAGCATGTATACAGTTTCTCCATTGTGATGATAGTTGCATATAGTACCGGTTTCTCATTTACATATAGTTTTCTAGACAGTGGTAAAAAAAAATCTTAAGGCGATAGGGTTTCTTTTTCTCGGGCATTTTAATATATACCTGCTATGGCCCAAACATTTGATGATCAAGTTGAAATAAAGTTCAGGAGCTCGTGTTTCTTTGTTTTCGTTGTTGATGTCGGCTAATCCGATCGGAAATCTAATGAATTTAATAAGCATGGGAGAGCACCAAATCCGATTTGGGTCAGCAAAGTTAGGTGAGATTAAATTCCATGAAGAAATCGCCAGTGTAGATTTGGCTTCCAACAGTTGAGGTTAACGTTAGGTCATCAAGGGTATCAGAGGTGTCACTAGGTGTCTCGCAAACACGCGATAGCCACGATGTATGGGATATTCATATTTGCAACTTTAACCAGTGTGGAGTACCGGAGTTCGATCTGGAGTGGAACTGGGCCTCCAACGCCGTTGAAGTGCCTTCCGCCGCGAGTAAGGTTCTTAAAAAGGCGAAACGGTACTGTGCTGTGGTAAACACGTCGATCATTAAGGAAGAAAACACGCACTCATCGATCGACGTTGTATTAATGAACCCCCTCCCACGAAATATCTATGATTACTTCAAATTTATTCTATAATACAAAAACGTAGTTAACCATTTTTTCTCTTTAATCAGGTCTTCAGGTAGATTGTCAAGTTGTGTGGTGACACTGAATTCCGATTCACTTCGACTAGCTTAACATCTTTCTCGAAAAATCTCTTCACTTTTCTTTGAGGCATTAACAACGAACACATGAATTTATATCACCAGAGTTCTGATATTTACACTGTATTACGTTCGGTGAATATTTGAACATTTTCAATAATAAAACTATGTCAGCTGACTTTTCACACGCTAAACCATTGAAAATATTGCTCAGTGAGATATGTTCTCTGAAGGAATATGGTTCGTAAAATATTCATGTTCGTACTGAAAAGCCATAGATTACCGACATAAAGTCATTGTAATTGTCTACGGTGTAGATTTAAATTTTGTCTGTTTTGACCCACCTCTGCTAATACATTTTTGTATACATGCCATATTTGTGGAGCACGTACCCATTCATTGTTGTACAGCTTATTTATATAGCTGATATTTGATATTTTGAGGTTTTCCTCCGAGAGCTCATCAACCAGTTTCGTACAATAAGGCTTCAATCTTCTTGTTTGCGACCGAGCGCATATCAATTGAACTGATTGCTGAGAAATCAGTCACATACTGCTGTAGCATAACTGCAAATTCTAATCTCAAACAATGCCCAAAATAAGGAATTTCATAACTGACTCAAATCTGTGATTTTGTCGATTGCTGCGAAGCACTTTTGCTGTCACTTTAATAGTCCATTTCGCTTTTAAACTCTTGACACAGGTGGGATCTCGAATGTGAGGCCCAGCCGGGGCACCTCGGGTCGGTAAGGTTAAAAAAATCATCAATTACACCTGTACTTTGAGACGCAGGTGACCTCTTTGAACTAAGTAAACCGGTGACTTATAATATTAGAACTATGAGCTTGTTTGAATTGCTTGACAACATGTTAAAGCAATGTTCGGGCGCTGAGCAAATTTGCCCAATGAGAGAGGTCAAAATACTAGGTTTTGACACAGAGAAACATAAACAGAGTGGCAACACTTGCATGCCTTTTGTTCCATGGTCGTATCGGTAGACTATTGGCTTTTCATATTAAAATGAGCTTCAAAGGTGTTAAACGTTTTGGAGGCTTTGTTTGTGGTTGATAATTACACGAGATTATACGAAAAATACGACGAGATGGCATCGTACTGCCAGTCGCGTAGCAACCATAGTTACTTTGTGAGCTCCCAGGCCAGAAACACTGCTTCACGCCAATCAAAACATAACACGCCAGCAGTTTCATAAACATGTCCTTCCTTGACGCACGTGTAAAAGACGGTATGACTGACCGTAAACCATTGAGTAAAACCAGACAGTATCGATAAAAGACTTTCAAATTTGGTTCAAACACACTCATTATATATTCATAAAAATATGAGAGGAATTTTTAAAACGGTAAAACTCATTTACCTGAAGTTCAAAACACTCCCGTTTTCGCCAGCACGTCACTTCTGCTCAGCACTACACGACAACAAACAACACAAACTTTGCCGAACATACTTTCGCTTAACAATTGGCGAAAATCCGAAAATTACCGAAGGATTCATCGTCGGCACTCTTCGGAAAAGAGAGGCGAGAGCAACCTGAGGCAAGGCGAACATGGATGGGTTACGTAACCGCTTCACGCCTTAAACAATACCCGTTGCCACTCTATTTACCTTTCTCTATGGTTTTGATAAGCATGACATTCTGCATACTCGTTTATGGTAGAGTCTGTGAATGATTTGGTATACTAGAAAATGATAAGAAATGAAGATTAATGACTTGACACATTACCAAAATGCAAGTCATGGCATGTATCTCAGGAATGGTTCATACCTACATGTACTGAGCATGCCCAGCAATCAAACAAATCGAAAGCTCTATAATTCGAGGACCATACAATATTATGTATCAATGGGGTGGCAACAAGTAATTGAATCATGATTTTAGATGATGGTTTGAACAGTAACACCTCTACTTACTCCGACAAGGCAGCTAAAAAGCCAATCCAAGGCGTTGCTTGGCGAACCTCTCCGTCGTCAGATTCAGTATTATCACACTAGTGACGTCACATGTTTGAGTAAATCGGCGTGGCCTGCAGGTCGATGTGGCTTAGCTAGGAGCAGTCTGTCTGAGAAAAGCAAGTCAGTAGATGAGCAATATCATACTAAAATAACAAGTACTGGGCAACAAATGGTATGTTGTACTTTTGCTCTGTTTTGCATGCAATCCCCCGAATAGCAACTCGATTAACAGGTCTGCATTTCCAACAGTGAGAGGGATCTAATACCTTGAGTTGGTTTGACTTAGATAAATTTGTGCCACCACAAATATTCTGCTGAATCTAGGGAATTTGTCGAAAATATTTGCATATGAATAAAGATTTCATTGAATGGAATAGTCCCGCGTACGTGCTAGAGATTCGGATTTCGGATTTCATTCATCAAACAGAATACGAGTAGCTAATAGTTACAGCTGTTCTGGTCTACTACACATTTGTAATGACTCAACAACCGACGACTCGTTCTAATCATTTTGAGGTCGGAATGCAGCATTTGAGAGACGATATATAATCTTGTAATGAACATGCCAAGACATATACTCGTTCGGCAGTTTTTAATTATAAAAGAGCATGAAGAAAACGATTCAATTTTTTCGATATGATGTCGATATAAGATTTCAGATACATTTGCAGTGTACATGTAGAGTGGCAGAGTCGAAATGTCAAACCCTATTGCATTCGTCCTTCTCACATAGACAAGTCTTAAGCACATGCGCATACGTCTCTGTTTGATAAAGGATTGTACTTTGTGTTTGCCTATTTTTCATGCGCATGTTCCATGTTCCTGACATCTGTATTTTAAACGACATCATAATCTTGGCAGAAACACGAAATTCATCATGGTAACGTGTACCGATTTCATGCTTACGTTCGTTGCCATGCAATGTTGTGCCGCTAGAACGGAGTAACCCATGCAAATTCAAATCGCGTTAAAATTAAGAATCACGTTATGACTAGCAGATTCAACGAAATAGTTTGCATATCAATGTACGGCGATTTTTTGTGAATGGCCATATCTATCACTGACCTCAATTTGGTTCACCAGAAATGGTATTGGTTCTATAGAAAAAGACGCTTTTAGTACATATGTAAGCTTATTTTGAAAGTATTAAAACACTGCAAATGATATTTAGAGACAATGTGCCTCGACTATATACCATGTTTACTTACTTAAATTGTATATTTCAGAAATTAAATGATTAATTTAGCGAGTATTCATAGGGCTACCTTGTTGAATCTTGCCTATTAAAATATCGACTGTCGCTTACGACCAAAAATTGAGCTGATCCATTTTTTATCTTTATGGACTGCCATATGACGAAACGGTAAATGGACTTCATCCCAAAGTTTAAATCAACCAATAATATTCGCAACGAATAATTTCAACCTTTCAAGCACGTCGTTAACAGGTGTTTCTTTCACATGAAAGTTCGACTTATCCTGCGGAAACTGTCATTGGCAGTCCGGTATTGGTTAATGTTGATGTGAATGAAAGAAAGACTTTGATGACTATGAAGAAATTCAATGTTGATGAATATACTCATTTAATTTAAAAATTATTTTGTACAGCAGATCCGTCACATGGACTCCCTTGACCTGACAACATCCAGTTCACATAGCACGGCGATTGTGCATTTTCATACGCATGCTAGGGATAGCACTGGATCCGACTGAGGTCAGCAAGTTTAGGGTAGCTTATTACATATTAATGAAAAACTACCAGCGTACACATGCCTAACACAATTTAGGTTAACGTGGCGTCATCTAGGGTATCAGAGGTTAACCTTACCGTGTCAGTTTGTTCTTCACAATCACCGACGAGAGCGGTATTCGTGTGCAGTTCTTTTCAGCGAGCGGGTAAAGTTAAAAGCAATCAGTGAGCGGAGAAAGACGCCATATTTAACTGTGGACATGGAGGAAATATCAGGTTTAAAAGTGGTTGGGAAAAATTGACTGGCAGGGGGTACCGAAAATATGTAGAGAGAGGGGATTGCTGTGGCTGATAGAACTTCAGGGTGGGTAAGCAGTATCAGTCTTGGGGAGAGGTCAGAGGGGAGCTTGAAATGCTGTGGCAGACTATAAATACTTGAGGGTTGTGGGCATTATGATTCTGTGTTAGTATAAATTTTCTGCCAGTAGCTGGGTAGTAGTACGAACAGATCCATGTTCCCTTCCAAATTATAAGGTCAAAGAGAACGATGTATAAAAATCAGTTTCAGAAACGTGTTTTGTGATAATTTTATAAACTTTATTGACTTTAACAGCTTCCTACACCTATTGCCAAGTTCGATCTACAGCTTGACAGAGCCCCCGCAGTGTGAAGAGTAAACAATTGAATGTAAACTGTACACTCCTCACGTAAAATTTCACTCCCGATCGGATATTTGCTTATTATATAAAATTAAATCAATACAATTTGTTTAATTTGCAATTACTGAAATCTTAATTGTCGACTACCTTACAATACACAAATAATTGAATGTCGTCGTAACAACAACGCAAAATAATTAAATGTCACCGATTGCCTAAACATACTAGCTTGTCTTTCATCTTGCTTGCAGTCACAAACTTAGGGAAAGTGTATGGTATATTAAACATAGAATTAAAGGTGTGTCTTTTCTGTTTCAAGACTTTTTTTTAATTGAAATGTGAGGCTGGTTCTCCTTATTATCATGTAACATGCAGAGTCGATATAGAATGAGAATTGAATACTCTGTGACATAAAATATTGCGTAGCACAATCTTTGAACACTTAAACTAGACTGTGATTAAAACTTCACGGCTTTTCCAATAGTATCATGATATTGCTGTTTGGCTGCAATCATACCCACCAACGTTTATCAAACAATTGACATTTAGAATTGACGACTTGAAAAAACAACAATACAATTTCTTTTCCTTGCCACCAGTTGATAGCATAGCATATCCATGGAAACAATATTACATGAAATAAAAGCTTGCTTATTATTTTTCTTCATAGCTGGAGTACATTAACAAAGAAACATCATATAATGGCGAAAACTTTCCAATGCACTACAAACGCTCTACAAACTTTATACATATGAATCACGTCACTTTGCCTCCGTCGATGACATAATGTAACAAACGTACAAACAATGTACGAAAAGCAAAAACACATTGGTTGGTCTATTGATCTCTTACGATATATAAAATATTTCGATAAAACTCCAGATAGATTATCACTTGTACTTCACACAGTTTAAAAACTGTTTTATCATTCTTGTCCTGTGGTTTTTAACTTTTAATTTTACAATATTTTTGAATCACACATAAGGGAAAGACTGCATTAACTTGCATGGTACCTGAAACCCGGGTCCTTGCCTGACCAACTCGGGTGACAAACAAAAGACTTTTAATCCCTCAAGGTGTGAATGTTCCATTGTTATGTTTATCTTATCCAGCTGGTGCCATTGTAGGAAAAGGAGGTCTGTGAAATTGATCATCTGATAACTAAGTAGGGAAGTAGGGTATTCCTTAATTAATGGAGCTTTTCCGTAATGCAAAGCAAAATGCTGTTTAGATACTTTGAACACAATGATATGTCGTAGATTCTAATGAGGAAAATAATAATTTTAAAAGCACAATATTCAATCTTAAACGCCTTCCTTTGACTCGACACGAATGCTTTGTGCAAATTTTATTTACATGACGAGTGGCCGGTCATCAACGGTTTCTAAGTACTATAAAATGAAATTTAGCTTTGCCGCAGAACTTCGCCTTTTTTAATTGTTAATTCGTCTTGTTTTTCCGTCTTCTCTTCTCTGATGTTATCGAGACTGTGCTGCAATTCCTCTGCCAAAGCCTGATGGGTTCGTGTGAGTGTTCCAATTTTGGTCTTTGTTGCGTCATTTATCTCTTGGAAATCGTTTTCTAATTGCTTCAGCTGGTCATCAATATCTTCAGCCATCGAGGCTCGCTAATTTGTTCAAGAATGAATTACAGTTTTCGGTAAACATTTTACTGTGATGATAATTAAAAAGTGCAAATAGACAGGAAAAGAGAATTTCTGACAGGGTTTTCTGGACACCTTACCTGTAGTTGCTACAAAATTAGCCAATGTGTTGCTATTTACGAAGTATGTCATACAAAGAAACCCCACCAATATGTTTTGTGTATATGTCTTCCGCAAAATAAACTGCGGTACTAATAACGGTAGTGTAAAACTTACGATAGCTTTATCATCATCCTTCTTCATCTCAAGTATCTGCTCTTTAGTTTTCTTATTTTCCTGTCAAAACAACAGCAGAGTATGAAAAAGAGTTACCACGGTGATGAAAACTCGCAAACATCTGACGTTTACAACTGAAACATATATGTACAATATTATCGATCCGTTTATCTAGTCACGTGCCATTAATCTATTGCTACTTACCATGATTTCTATTTCGGGAGTTTCTACATTGACGCTCTTGTCGGGATTAACATTGTCTTCAAAGGATACACATGCTTTCCTACTTCTCGATGGCATGCGTTTTACTTTCTGCAAGACAGTGGTTCGGTTATCAAAACATTTAAATCGTCGATTCAGGAAAGGAAATGGAACAAAATGTGACACGTAAGAGGAAATAATCCCCATTTTTGTCTCACCAATGATTAAAAAATCGTGTTTTTCTTACCAGCGATTTGAAAATTACATGTCAATATATATCACAAAAGACTCAATTTAAAGACATTACCTTATACCCTTCATACTATATGAAATTACTGCACGGAGAATGTCAAGTATTTATTTTCATAAAGTCCTTGTCACTTTAAGTTCTGATATTCAGACAACTCGATGACCACTTAATCAGACTCTCTCGTATATTTAATTTAATATATGTTTTATGATAGTAAAGACACTGAACGAATTCATACTGTACTGGTTTAGCGATAGAGTTGAATATTTTTCGTAGAATTCGGAATTTGAAATTTCAAAACGTAAAACAAGTTATCCTTAGTGGAATCATTCTGTTAGTTTAGTGCAACCGTTGATGGATACAATTCAAGAAATAATACAGATTAAAAATGACTCACATCAGCCAGCAAAGTTTTATAAACATGCCACATTTTCGGACCACGTGCCCTCTGCTTGTATTGTTTATTCAAAATGTCTTCATTCCAACCAAGTAATGTCTTCCCTGGCTTGAAATCTCTAGGAGCAATTCATCATGAGCTGTTTGCAAAATTCCTCGGACATTTTTTCATTTTGGTCCAGTATGATGCGTAAATAACCACCGACGATAACACCGTCACTGTATCGTGCAAGCTCTTCCTGGGAATGATTTGGACGGGACACAAAGGAACGAAAATAAAGCAACATTTTTGAGGTAAGGTAAAACTATCATGTTTTGAAGTTTACGTTCTACTGTGATTGTCATTACATGTCAGGAACCAAAACAAAAAACAACAGCCGAGACAATAACAACAATATCATAATCATCATCGCTATCTTAATCATCAACATAACTACAACAAAAACAAAAACAACGACGACAACAACAACTATACAGTGTTATTTGACATCCCACCTGTAATTCATCTCTGTGCTTGTTTAGACTAACTGCATCACTTATGCATTTTGCATTTTCTTTGAATTTTCTCATTGCCTGATACAAAAAATCACTGTGCTTGTTGATGATTTCGCTTTTATGACAGGGAAGAACCGTTTTTGCATATTTATCCATGCCATTGCGGTAGTCAGTAAACACCAGTTCTACCACTTGTCGTAGCTGATCCTCTATTACACTTGGGACAACAGAAACTACATCGATAGATTTACTCTTCGAAAACATGGACACGTACTGCTGAATCATTTTGGTAAACTCTAATGAAGACAATAACAGAAACGATGAGTGAGAATTAGTCTTGTGCAGATGTTTGGGCTCTCGGTTTTGATTGTTTGTTTTTAAATGTTGTTTTGTTCTTGTTGGGATTCATCTTAAATCTGTCGGTCTAAGAAAAACTTCAACCATCTTAGGTTTTCGAAAATCGAAATTATTATTTTTCCTCAAAGACTTAAAACAGAGATGGCAGCCATTTTGAATTTCGAATGTCGGGAAATGTTGGCTAATTGTTGGCTAACTCAGCGCGGTGACCTCTGCTTTTGAATTTTGATTTCGTAAAGAACAGTTGAAAGTTTCATTTAGGAAAGCTTGAGCAATGATGTAAAGGCCATTTTGGGGATCCCTGTATCGCCTTTGTTCTAGTCTTTGTCATAGCCGTTTGTTTTTCATTGAAATCGTAATTTTGTGGGTATATTTTCTGATGAGATAATCTGGTGCCAACGCTGGCCTTTAAGGTTTTCAATTCCGATGCACGTTGCACCTCAACAGGAAAACGACGAACTACCTATGCCACACTCGAAGAAGCTAATTACTCCCACTAAGAAATTGCTTATGACAAAAATACAAAATTGGATGATAAGCATTTCCTAAGCATAGTTCTCTATTCAACAATTAAATGGACACTGTTTGAGTACACGGAATATGAGGTCAGTTAATACCCGGCTATGTAATGACAGCGATGCGTGGAAGGAGAGAGTGAATTTGTTAAGGTGTATACGTAAGCTTATCACGGAAAACACACACAAGTGTCGGGAGAAATAATAATGAAACGTCACGTGATCTAAATTTATCTACGTTAAGGACAGGCTTATTTTGTCTGGTATTTAAAACGCGATATTACTTTCTGTCATTGGGGCATGCGCACTTCCAACGCTAGGATATTGCAAAATCACTGATGACCCGAAAGCGTCACCTGTTGCCCATATTATAAGAAACGATACAATATTCTTACGATATCCATTGATGTTGCCAGCATATGGCCAGGCCTTCTTTGGTTTCATTAGTGTCCGACACCGGGTTATGAAAACGTCGATGCCTGTCAAGAAAGCTTTGTTTAAGCTCCCTCTATTTTTTCCTTTGCCCATTTCTTCTAACACTGACTCTTCTGTCGATGGCATGGAAAGTTTCATTGCATCAAACACTGGAAATGACTTTAGCAAGGCTCTTCGAGTAGCGTTGAGTTCCTTGACCTTGGCTGTGGTCGTATCGTCTTCCTTCTCTAGTTTCAATACCTGTATTTAGGTGCAGACATATTCAGTCTTATTTTCTACCCTTTGGTTACTTATCCTGCTACATATTCTTTGATTTCTGTTTGTGAAGTGCCTGTCCTGCCATTTCATACACTTAGATTTTCCAGGGTTTAATGGTAATGAAATGTGGGGGAACACATTATTGAAGTAATCAAAAGATCGCACCAAAGTATAGTATTTACTTTCTATTGAGTATCGACGCTCGGGAAACTTACGATCTGTTGGTCAGTATTTTTTACAGATTGCTAGAGCGAGAACTGAAATTTTTTAAACGTCATGCCATGTCAGAGGTGCTAAAGATGTTAACAGTCTACCTCTTCATTTAAGAGAAGTAGATAGTGTAGAAACTTAAAAAAAAAACTGTCAAAATTCTTTTTTTACTCAGTTTCTAGAAGACTGATTTTTGCCATTCTAGTTTGCTTTTTAAAGTTTTTGTCTTTGTCTTTATCCTTGGTATTTTTGAAAACGTTTGATTGCATTTTTTCTTGTTATATGTCTCTTGTTCAGTAGTTTTTTGTATGTGGAAATGTTGTTTTTTATGTGTCTTGACATCCATGAAAAGATGTTTAAAAAAAATTTATTGATTTATCGAAAGTAATAAATGAAGACTAGTAAATAATAATAATAACAATAATAACACAAAAACAACAACAACAACAACAACAATAATAATAATAATAATAATAATAATAATAATAATAATTATCCTTGGTATTTTTGAAAACGTTTGATTGCATTTTTTCTTGTTATATGTCTTTTGTTTAGTAGTTTTTTGTATGTGGAAATGTTGTTTTTTATGTGTCTTGACATCCATGAAAGATGTTAAAAAAAAAAAACTATTGAGTTATCGAAAGTAATAAATGAAGACTAGTAATAATAATAATAACAATAATAATTACAACAACAATAATAATAATAATAATAATAATAATAATAATAATAATAATAATAATTATTATTATTATTATTATTATTATTATTATTATTATTATTATTATTATTATTATTATTATTATAAAAGTAAGTAGTAGTAGTAGAAGTAGTAGTAGTAGTAGTATTTATTCTAATACGGTATTAATTATACATTAGTTATACACCACTTACTTCTTCCAATAGGTAATCTCTAAAATCAACTGTTTTGTCTTCACCGTCTCGGGAAATCTCGAATGCCATGCTAACGTCACGTAGAAGCCACATAAAATTTGGGAAGAACTTGATAAATTCATTTTCCAGTTGGGTTGTCTTCTTTGTATTACTCCCGCTTCGACTAAACACTTTAATGAGTCTATTTACCCAACTAAAACAATGGAAACGGAGAGAAAATGTCAATTTCGCACAGATTATGTTATAAATGACATTTTATAAAAAGCAGAGGACTTGCACTACATATTTAAAATACACATTACCTCGAAATCAATTGTAATCTCTCTTTCCCTTTCTCTGTCTCTCTCTGTCTCTTTCTCTCTCTCTCTCGTACCTTACCTTAGTTTGTTCAGGTCATCTGCACGAACAGTTCTGTAGCTGTTGTAGACCAACAGAGACGACACTAAGGCCATCAAAGCAAATATGAGCATATCGTCATCTTCATGTGCGTTGTATGCATCGTGTCCCTCTGTGTCCAGGATAATGACAGTCACTTCTGTTCCGTTCGACAGCGTCCGTTTGAACATGTTTGTACTCATCCATATCCCTTTCAGGTATCATAATCGTGTATATATATATATATATATATATATATATTATATATATATATATATATATATATATATATATATATAATATATATATATATATATATATATATATATATAATTTATATTTGTGTGTGTGACATTTCACGGTCAATTATTGACAAAGCATCGAGTTGCTCGAACATAAGCAAGCGATGTAATCTTTGTATATCAGAAAAGATACACGCTTTCCATTCTGACAAATCTCCGCTATTAAACAAATGCTGTGGGGCGGTTTAAAAATGTCGCCACCAAAACCAATATTAATTATCACATTTTTACCGCAAATAAAATAGAATTGTACGTCTCATTTATATAAATGAGAGTCAAGCTAAGAATCATACATACATACATACATACATACATAGATACATACATACATACATACATACATACATACATACATACATACATACATACATACATACATACATACATACATACATACATACTCTTCTTAAGCATGTACTTACCCATTGTCTCTGGTTTTTGTTTATTTGATGTTTTGAAGACACAATCTTGTTGCCTTGGTTCGATAAGCTGACTTGCTATGTATGATTTTCCAGATCTGGCAGGACCAGTGACAGCAACAGGACAGATCGGACCCTTGATGGAGCGTATTATATCAAGGGCGTCCTTACACACAACTAGCTGCCCTCGAGTATCCGTCACTTGAACAAGCTTACCCTTAGATTTGTCCCACTCGTAATTGTCTGGGTAACACAGTGGAACACATTTTGGCTCTTCGTCTGCAAAGGATTTGTGATAATTGCAAGTAAAGCCATGTGTCAACAAATTGTCTGAGTTTTTCTCTGAATTCGTGGCAAATGTAATTCTTATATTGAAAAAAGTAATAACCGATTGATTGAACTTGTCAGAGAGAGATAATAGCCAAACAGGTAGGAATTAATATAATCTCACACCCCCCCCCCGTACCTCGGATCAGATTTCGGCTCGTGTGAGACAAAGTATCCCAAACTCGTATGAGAAATCTAATCCCAAGTCCTGTGTGTGTGAGATTTGTTTTTCACATGACCATAAAATGCGTTAAATTCACACTGAATATATTGAATGTTTAACTGCATCGGCGACAATTCTACTCCATTGCCATCTAGTATTCCGTATCACTAACGAGAACTCCGTGGCGAGTTTCACTGCTGGTACTGCAACTTCTGCTACAGACGAGATGTCCAACAGAAGAAAAGCGTTACATGTTCAAAGTGGCCCTTGTTTACCAGTTATATGGAAAATTGGGCCTTTTGTTTTGTGAGTCTGTCATCAATAACGTACTCCATGATTTAATATCTTTACAACGCTGTCGTCTACTCTGACCTGTTTACTTTATAATTCCGGGCCATGTGCTACTCATCGTGCCATTGGATAATATTGCGCTCGTTGAACAAAAGGCTTTCTATCATCAAATCAGAGCTCGTGTTATATATACTGCAGAGTGTAGGACAGTTTCTGAGAGTGTGGGATCGATATTTCCCACACTGGCGATCCAACCCTCCCAGCGGTCAGGAATATGTGAGAAATCATACTCCTGCATTGAAGCAGTGTCACTTTGGTCCTTAAAATACATGAAAGTGTAAACATTGAACATTTTATACAAGACCCTGATTACTAAATCGATGTTTGACAGCATGCCAATGCTTACGGGGGATTTATGCAGGACACATTAATTTGTACATTGTGATGAAAACAGAACTCATGCAGTACGACCTCGGTCGTACGGTGTACAGACCCTCACACCGCTCGGGCCCTTCCATCGTATAACTTCGGTCCGGAAAATCCAAATTAGGGCCCTAAAGATTAATAAGAGACGAATTCTTAAAACCCTTAACAGTAATTAAAAGCCCATGTTTTGCAGGTCAAGGATGAATGTTACTTGTCACTGTACAAATCTTGATACTATTGAATCAAATAACATTATTTTTTGTGATAATCGAAATTCAAAATTTTCGCAATCACCTGGTCCCTGTGTGTATTTTTCATAAAAGAAAGCCGATGCAAACTCGACTCACTCCTGATACCCCGTGACAAGATAAGACCAAATGGAATGACAACGGGTTGAGAGTCAAAGTATGTGTTTCCCAGGCACGGTTTGTAGTTGTTCTTTATTCAAAACGTCATGTAAGTTGCCCCATAGGTATTTACATTATCATTAATACACAAACAAATACTCACCCATGCTGCTGATTTTATGATAGCACTACACCTAGACAGTTGCTGCAAGCTTTGAGTCGATTCTGCTCTTCAATATCACCGCTGTTCGTGGGGGTACATCAATGGTCAGAAATGAGCAATTAAATCCGCTGCAAGATATTGGACACCTCAAAGACACTGCATAGAATAGCAACATGAACAAGGTAAATACTCATTGGCGGTGGAGAAAAATCATTCTGTGAAGGAAATATAATACATTGATATAAAACCCGAATGTTCCGTTTAACAAATGTCATAGTTGCTCCTGATCATGTTGCCAACGGTAGTTTCCTTATGACAACACCCGCTTTTCAGCCATACAAAATGACTATTGTGAATAAAAGAGAAGAACAACTGCATTGATGTACTCACGGAAATACTCTGCACCAAATCTAAGACGAGACGCCGCCTCAAATCAGTCACGCCGAACTTCTCGAGCAGCGATTCAGCCAAAGAATTAATGACTAAATAACTAAGCTGAATATGTCGGTAGGCGTGGCATTGATGCTTTGGTAGACGTGTCTTGAACCACTTCAATCCCTAACAATATTAAGACGAACAAACAGAAATAAGTTGGCGCAAGTTCATAAATTTTTGTGTCTCTATCGTAAGCTATCTGACGGCGTTGAACCTCTTGTAATCTGCAACTTTCGGTACCTTAATGCAATTAGTCACGACGCTGAAGAGTGACACGTAGTAAATGATAAAGATTACATTTTAAATAGGTTAACCAAGTTTCAAAAGGGGGAAAATTTAAAGTACTTGCGCGTCAAATATTAACCATCTCCGCGATTTACACCAGCGTGTAAGTCGAATTTGTTGAGGGCGGGCTCCCCTCCTCATTACAGCCAATTGTGAAAATATTTGGGTATTATTAAGGTTGAGAATTGAGCCGAGCAGTGTTGGCTACTGATATATTCAATAAATGATGAGGTACCGAACGCTAAGGCATGAAATTCAGCTGATCACATTTTGTCTTTATCGACTCCGATATGATGAAACGATACATGAACTTCGTCCTAAAGTTGTAATCAACGTTTAATATTGAGCAACGAACTTTGTACCGGTTAAACACAAAGTTAAAAGGGGTTTACTTTATATGAATATTTCATTAATCCTCCCTAAAGGTCAATGGTCGCACAGCATCCTACATTGATAAAGGGCAAAGCAATGAAATCTCTCCTATAGTAATCAACATATGTCCGTATGTGAGAAAACAGATATAGTAACTGTTGTAACCTGTAGGAAATGACACTGTACGCAATCCTGCTCACGGAGTTCGGAACAATTTACTTTATTGATGACTATGCAGAAAGTCCAATGTATATCTGTATGTCTCACTGCCTCTCTGTGTCTGTCTGTCTGTCTATCTGTCTATCAGTCTGTCCGTTTGTCTCTCTCAGACCCTCTCAAAACCCCTCAAACTCTCTCTCCCCAAACTCTATTAAAACATTAAACTTCAGTACCATTTTGTACAAAAGCTTCGTCACATGTTCATCAAATACCTGACATGCTTGGGCCGTTTACTTGCCCTGGCAACACTCGGACCTCGATAAGGTAAGCAAAGATAGGTTAGATAAACTCCTCAGGAAAATGCGCCGGTGTACATTTGGCCTCGAACCGGCGATTGAGGTTAACGCGAGGTCATCAGGGGTATCAGAGGCGAACCTTGTCACTATGTGGCTTGCAATATCTCCTCACAATATACTCAATGAAGTGCCGACAGGTGCAGGCAAGAAACCTGTTCGTGCATAACGGTGTTCGTGAGCAGTTTTTCAGCGGGCCGATAAAGTAAATATATAACCAGTGTGTGGATAAAAAGGTCAATTTTTTGTGAGGATAGGGAACAAGTGCCAGGTGCATTTAGGGGGAAAATCACTGACAGCGCGTAACGAAAATAGGTAAATGATTGCTTAGAGTGATGGATCTTTGGTGAAATTAAAAGGAGTCAGTGATTGGGAGATTTCAATGAGGGGCTTGATTTTTTGCGGGGAGAAGGGAGCGGCAGATCATAGATACTTGAATGTAGTCGGCACATAAATCAGTGTGAGGGCATAATTTCTGCACATATCAGTGGGGAGGCAGTTACGAACAGCTTTAATTTTTCCTCTATATTATAAAGTCAGCACCAAAGACATGTAAAGTTAGTATACCTGCTTGAGAAACATGTTTAGTTATATTAAATTGCCGAATTCGTGCATACCGCTGTGTTGAGAGTAAAGCTCTGAAAGTCAAAGTGTACTGTCGTCTCATAAAATTTCCACTCCCGACAGGAAATTTGTCATTATATAATATAAATCAAATATATTTCGTTCAGAAATAATTGAAAGTCGTCGTAACAACAACACAGAATAATTACATATTATTTATTTCATGGATTTTAAGCAGTCAAAACAGTTTTAAAGACCAATATACTCGAATGCTCTTCGTCTTGCTTGCAGTAATAAACGTTAAAGAAAGTTTAGGTTATATTAAACACACACTTATTAGAGTGTTTCTGGTTTGCATTTCAAAACTATTTTATTGATTGTTTTATATTCATCATGGAATATGCAGAGTCGATATAGAATGAGAATTGAATACTGTGTGACAAAAATACCGCGTAAATTTAAAGCTATCACTGAACACTTCAACTGGACTCTGATCACAACTTCAAGACTTTTTCCAGTAGTATTGGTGGTTCTTAAAAATAAAAAGCTGCAATCATACCCACCACTCTTTATCTAAAAACCATCGGTCAAAGTTCATATTACACAGTTACACTCAAAGGTACGTTCCTTGAACAATCAAACCCGTGAAGCCCTTATAATGTCACTCAAATAATATCTGCGCAGAAGGAGATAATCATTTGACATGTAGAATTCCCTTGGCGACCAAAAACACTAAAATATAATTTTATTTGCTTGTCACCTGTTATGATAGCATATCTATGGAAACGATATTACATTGAATAAAAGTTTGCTAATCATTTTTCTACATAGCTAGAGTATATTAACAAAGAAACATGTAATGGTGACAATTTTCCGTTGCACAACAAACGCTTCACACACTTAATACATGGGAATCACGTCCACTACGCCTCCTTCGATAACATGTCGTTACAAACGTAGAAAGCATGCAGGGAAAGCAAACACACATTATGGTCAATTGATCTCTTACAAGAGATAGTATTTTTCGATATCCCTCGAGATAGATCATTACTAGTACTTCCCAAAGTTTGAAACCTGTTTTTTCATTCTTTTCTTGTACTTTTTTATCGAATTTACATAATTGTTTTTGAATCACAAAGCAAAATATTGTCCAGATACTTTTGACACATTGATACATATGACCTATGTCGTAATTTCCTATGAGGAAACTCAGTAATTTGAATTTTTCAAAATATGAAAATAACTTTATCCTTAGTAGAATTATTCTGTTCGTTTAGTGCAGCCGTTCATGGATACAATTCAAACACTAAAACAGATTAAAAACTAACTAAATGTATATAAAATGACTCACATTAGCCAGCACAGTTTTACACTCATGCCACATCTGTGGACCACGTGCACTCTCCTTGTACTGTTCGTTAAAAAAGTCAACGTTCGAACCAGACGATAGTTGCAGTCTGTTTATTTTCCCTGGCTTCGAATTCCTTACCAGTAGCTTATCAACAAGCTGTCTGCAAAATTCGTCAGATATCTTTTCATTTCGGTCCAGTATAGTGCGCAAATAGCCACCGACGATAACACTTCCATTCCTGTGTCTACGCTACGGAGGAAATAATTTTTTATGTTTTCAGAAAAATAAGCCAGTGACATTTTTACTTCCTCAAAATGAAGTACAGCAAGAGAGAGAGACAAAAAAAGTGATTATAAACATTCGAGGCGCTTTCTACATTAACACCACTTTGTGCTTTTTATCATCATTTTAGCTTAAATTTAAGTCTTGTATTCCAACCCTGCTCAGCATCAAGATAAATCTCATGACTGACCCAAACCTGTGCTTGATCTATTGCTACGAAGAACTTACAATGCGTTTCACCCAGGGACCGCAACTCAGCGTATGAAACGGACACAAGCCACGTATAAAACAAACATTAGTTTGGGTATCACGACACATTTGAAAGTCACCGACTAATTGATTAACTATAGGTAAGCGGACGAGTAGGAGGCGGTTTACGGAATTTAACGGTACAGTTTGCCAGTAAAACTCCGAGGCCCACAGGGCCGAGGAGTTTTATGGCAAACTGTACCGTTAAATTCCGTAAACCGCCGACTACGAGTTCGCTTACCTTGTTACACCACGAATTTGCCGAGTTTTTGAGCCTTGTTTGCACGCCGAAATTTTTTATTTGTAATTTTAGTGCAGTGCACGTTGAAACTTTGGCAGGAAAACATTGACGCGTTTTGACACCTTGTTGAACGAAAGTATAAAAAAACAACCCATGATTGGATAAAACAAAGTTGACATGTGTTGCTATTGAAGTGCGATGACGTGGTTGAGCACCTGGTTTATTTGAATTGTATGACTTTGCTTGATTGGTTGGTTGAATGAAGTGAAAAGGTGTTTGCAGATCGACGTTAGAGTCACGCTTTGCTCATTTGGGTCGAAAACTTTGAGCAGCATACATGCAATTGCCGAGTCGCTCTACGTAGTTCGATATGGCGGATGAAGTACAAATGAAAGCTGTATCCGGTGCACTTCAACTACCAAAGCCAAAGATGGAAAAGAAAAGTCCCCTGTCACGCCAGTGCTAACGGCCACAATCGGAAGACCAAGCTACACAGCCACGTCAGAGAAAGGCGCAACAGAAACTGCAAGTA
The DNA here is from genome assembly GCF_041260155.1 of Ptychodera flava. Classification (NCBI taxonomy): domain Eukaryota; kingdom Metazoa; phylum Hemichordata; class Enteropneusta; family Ptychoderidae; genus Ptychodera; species Ptychodera flava. The sequence continues at coordinate 9,969,617 of NW_027248280.1, read as the reverse complement.
CAAAAAAACAATATGTCTAGATCCACAATGACTGTGGTACTGCGTGTGTTTGCTTGCAGCTAGATTTAACTTTACCAAAGGCGACTGAAATCTCCATATTCAGTGTTTGACAACTGGTTTTGAAGTCTTAAATTTCAGCTTCGAATGATCGTGATAACAATAACCCTAAGACAGAAGTGATATTTGCAATCAATACCGTTATTTCACGGTGACCTGTAATTGATTTTGAGATGTACAGTCACGCAAAATTAATTCAGTCCGGTGATTCTTTTAAAGTGTCTTTACTCTGTACTTGATGGTGAAATAAATTCCTTCTGGTTAATGTCTCGCATGTTTTTTTTACTCGTCGCCACGTGATTTTCTTTTGTTTAAAAAGTGTCCATCTTACAAGTTCTTTTGTTTAAAAGTGTCCGATTTACTAGTAAATCGGACAGTTTTTAACAAACGAATGTCCGATTTACTAGTAAATCGGACACTTTTAAACAAAAGAACTTGTAAATCGGACACTTTTAAACAAAAGAAAGCCAGGTGGTAATAATAAAATATTCGGTTATGGAAATTAGAAAGCATGGTTAGAACAATGGGCACGAGGCGGAGAGTGGTATAACTGTAATTAATCAATGAGTCGGTGGCTTTGAAATGTGTCCGTGATACCCAAGCTAATCGTGTGTTTTGTACGTGGATTGTGTCCGTCTCATACGCTGAGTTGCGGTACCTAGGTGAAACGTACTGTACGTTAATTTCACTTTAATAGTCAATTTCGCTTTTGAACTCTTGAATCAGGTGGGCTCTGGAATATTGACCACAGTGGTGAGACCCGGCCTGGGCACATAGGGTTGGTCTCTATGAAATGTCATCAAATATACCTGATTTGACAATTAAGCAGGTGACCTCTTTGAAAGAGGTGCCCCGATGACTTATAATATTAGAATTATGAGCTTGTTTGAGTTGTTTGACAACATGTTAAAGCAACAATCGGGCTTTGAGCAAACTTGCTGTTTGTGAAAGGTCAAAACACTAGTTTTTGATAACCGTTACAATGTACGCAATCGCTTATTATAGCAAAAACCTGTCATGGCGTGTATCTCAGAAACTTTGCATACCTACATGTACTGCGCATGCCCAGCAATCAAACAAATCGAAAGCTCTATAAACCGACTACCATACGACATTATTCATCAACAAGATGGCAACAAGTAATGTACCATATCAGAAACACAATAATTCTACCATGATAGCTATGTAAGATTTCAGATACATTTATTTTGCAGTGAACATGTACGAAGAGTGGCAGTGTCGATATGTCAAACCCTATCGTATTCGTTTTGCTCGCAGCGTACATTGGCCTCGAACAATCTATGTTAACACAGGGGTCATCTAGGGTATCAGAGGTCAACCTTATAGTGTCACCACATGGGGCTCATAAGTGGCTATTTAAGTCAATATTACAGCGTTTTTCTTTCTTTTTCAATGTTACAAATAAACCAGCTGAACAGCACAACACTTGTGTAGCTGTCTTTTGTGTAGCTTGTATTGACATGTATAGTGCGCCCTCAATGGGGAATGAGATCATATTTAAATACGACCTTTAGTTCCGTGACCTCTAGCCAATTCCTCTGGCCATGCCTACTGGCCATGCGTACAGACGTCGCTGTGTTTACTGTACGCATAGCGAGGGCAGGGCAGGAAGTAGGCATGGCTAGAGCCTAGAGGTCACAGAACTAAAGGTCACATTTACGAGGACGCACTATACATGCCAATACACGCTACACAAAAGACAGCTACACAAGTGTTGTGCTCTTCAGCTGGTTTATTTGTAACATTGAAAAAGAAAGAAAAACGCTGTAATATTGACTTAAATAGCCACTTATGAGCCCCTGTGGTGTCACTATGTGCATCGCAAACCAATGACAGTGATGTTATCTCGGAGAGGAAAATTATAGTATGCTATATATCCTGAAGAGAACCAACAGGTGAAGCCAACAAAGCTGTTCGAGCAAGACCGTGGTCCAGCGGGCAGGTTAAAGTTGAAATAACCAGTGAGCAGAGAAAACTGCCAACGTTTACCGTGGACAGGGAAGAAATTTCAGCTTTTACTGTAGGCGGGAAAAAATGGCTTGTAGATTGTAAAGGGGGAGGGAATATTGTGATTGATAGAACTTTAGGGAGAGAAGGCGGTGTGCGCAATGGGGAGATGGTAGTGAGGAAATTTAGTCACTGTGAAGAGTGGCAGACCATAGCTACTGGAGAGTAGTTAGCATTATTATTTGGCGTCAGCACATGTTCTCCAAATACAAAACGGTAGTTACGAACAGTAAATGGGCGTTTTTACAAGTTGGCTGCACCTGTGCCGAGTTCGATCTACAGCTTGACAGAGCCTCTTATACAAACTAATAAATCGCCTTCTGAAGTGCGGAGTGTAAAGCTCAGAGAGCAAACTGTACTCTGCTTTGCCATAATTCTGCTCCAGCCGGGAAATTGAACGTGTTACTGTATGGTATAAATGGAATACATTCTTAGAGTTTTCAGTTAAGTATTTACTTTGCAATTCTTGAAATTCAAACTGTCAAATATTTTACGATTCATAAAAATAATTGAATATCATAGTAACAACCAGACAGAATAGTTAAATACAATTCATATCCTAAAATTAAAGCAGGCAAAAAGTTTTACAGGCCTAGATATACTTAAATATTATTTTACTTAATATTGCTTGCAGTTACAAACTTTAGAGAGAGTCCATGTTTTTATTAAGAAGCTGTTGTCAGAGTGTTCCTTGATTTTTGTTGCAATATTTTTATTGAATATGATGATGTTTTCCCCTATTTATCGGTTCGCGAAAATACAGTGTCGATAAAGAATTATAACTGAATACTGTATGACGAAAATATTGCGTGAAGCAATCGTTGATCGTTTAAACTAGACTGTAATTTCAACTTCAAGGCCTGCATCGTGATATGGGGTTTTTCTTACAAATTTATAGCTATCATTCCCGCCCGTTATCCAAAATCTTAGGTCAAAAGTCATATCAAACAGTTACACACAAAGACATCATGAAGTCCAAAAAATCAAACGCCTGTATATAATGCGTCTCAAAATAACTTTTGTAAAAGGAGACAATCATTCGATATGTAGAATTCCCCTTGACGAGCTCAAACACTAATATAATACTTTCTTTTGCCGGCCCCCCGTTAGAAGCGTAGTATATTCACGAAAAAGAAAATTACATGGAATAAAATATCGCTTGCATCCTGTCTACAATAGCTAGAGTATGTTAGCGCAGAAACAACACATACTGATTTACTAAAAACGCTTCCCGCAATTTATACATACGAATCACTTACGTTGATGACATGTCGCTATAAACTTAGAAAGAATGATTTGCGAATGCAGAAAATCTAAGACATTACTTACTGTCCATTGATCTTCAACAAAATTTAATATTTCAGTCTTGAATCATAAAGTCAGAGATGATTTCGGACACAATGATAAACATGATGTGTGCAATGCTTTCTCATATTTAATGAAGACAACTAATTTTAAAAACAGTATAAGCCTTATTTGTTTTCCTATTCGTAATACGAATGAATTGTAAGATTTAAGTTTACATGACAAATGACACTTTTTCAACGTTTCCCACGTGAAATAAGATGATATTTAGGACTGTCGCATCACTTCCTCCTGTTTTCTCGTCAATTCGTCATGTTTCTTCTTTTTCTCTTCTGTCATGTCACCGAGAAGGAGCTGCAGATCCTTTGCAATACCCACGTGGGTCTGTCTGAGTGTTTCAATCTGGACCTGTGTTGAGCCACTTCTTTCTTGAAAATCGGCTTCTGATTGTTTCAGCTGGTCAGCGATATCTTCAACCGTCATGGCTCGCTAATTTGTCGGGGAAATGTATTAAATTGATTGGTTAATATTTTACTGTAATGAAAATTATGACAATTATTAACAAAGCATCGAGTTACTCAAACATAAGCAAGCGAAGCAATGTTTGTATATCAGAAAAAACTGCACAATCAATGTTGACAAATCTAGGCTGTTGAACAAACGCTCTGAGTTGGTTTCAAAATGTAGTCACCAAAACACACATTTTTTATGTAATTTTAATACCACCTACAAACAGAATAGTACGTCCGTAAAATAAAAATGAATGTGTTGTTAAGAATCCTTTCACTTCTGTCTGAACGTTGCAGGAAGTTTGAAACTTAAGTAACAGACATTATTACTTTTTGCTTTATATTTATATTTGTGTTCATTTTTATAATGCTCTGCTTTTTGGATCGACTTCTGTGATTTACCAGTGGGACATCTGTATACTTCGCATATATATATATATATATATATATATATATATATATATATATTATATATATATATATATATATATATATATATATATATATATATATATATATATATATATATATATATATATACACATACATACAAGCACGACGTAGATTGATGTCTTCATCGGACTGGCAGAGTGCTCAATAGTTGAACTAGAGCTATAGGTAGATGAAAGTCCGGAGCTGGATTATTAGATTAAAACATTTATTCGCTACTCAGAGTTTCGTGCATCTTGCGATGCAGTCATCAGGCAACTGCCAAATACAAACCAATACATTCTAGAGTAATGAGAAAATAGAACAATCGAGATGCGCGTATTTACGCGCGCGTATACGTGTTGGATAGCAGAAATCTTTTAGAGTGCCTGCAGCACGAAATTAGCTCATTTCTTTTGTTGAGCGTTGCCATGGTTGGTCTACATATGATAAAAAACTTTTCCCACAAACACAAGTTGCACTTCTTGTTGGTATTGGAGTATGGCTTAGCTTGTTTTACATTTTTCCATTTGATTTCATACTCAATGTTCTGGTATTTTAAGTTCCAAATATATTTACTTAACTCAGTTGCATTTTTATAGCGTTGGTTTTTGAACGAGCAAATATGGTTTCTATATCTAAATTTAAATGTTGTATCACATAGTCCGATGTAAGTTTGTTTTGTGTCCGATGTAATGACTTCCGCTTGATATACTATGTGTTCATCATTGCAACTACCATTCATCGGGCATTTATTATTGCAGTTGCAGTTTTTCTTATTCTCTTCACTGGGGTTTAATTGTTTAATTTAGCCTTGTTGTTGTTTGTTATTATTGTACCAATATTACTTATGCAACTATAACTAATTTTTAGTGTATTTCTCGAAAATATTTTGTGCAAAGGATTTGATTTGGTGAATGCTTATCGATCAGACTAAGGAAGCATTTTCCTATATTAGTATCCACGCTTTTGCTGTAAGGGGGGTTGTACCACGTAATGTTTCTTTGTCTATTTCTTTTCCTTTTAGGTGGTTCTTCTTTGTATGTAAGATTGTAATGGTATCCACTCTTATCCAAGGCATCCTGGTATGCAGATTTGGTGTTGTCGAAAGATTCTTTGTCTGATGATATTTTAGACAGTCTCCTGTTGATCGATTCAGGGATATTTTTCAGGATGGATGGTGGATGATTAGATTTGCGGTGTACATACAATGGCACATTACCCGGTTTCATGTATGGCGTGTGCTAACCACTCTTCAGGTCTAGCGTCACATCAAGAAATTGACAATGGTTTGGTTAGCCTCAACTGTGATCTTTAAACCGTTGTTGCGGAAGATTTCGCAGATTCCTTTCTTGATGTTTTCAATCTCTTGCGGTTTTCCCTTGAAAGCTGCTAACCCGTCGTCCCTATAAAGCCCGACATTTTGGCCGTATTTTCAGTGAGCAGAGACAGTATATAGCAACCGACCAATTCACATATTTCCGCTCCGTCGAATGAACCCATGGTCACGTCGAATTGGTCAGATGACGATTTCTTCTCCCATGGTATGTTGGTTTCGAATAACAATGAGCGCCTGGCCTGCATGATGATGTCACATTCGTCACTACTTATTTGGCGGTATTCGCTGGCAAAATTTAGGGCTTTGGTCAGTAACTCTTCATTGATCGATGGGTAAATTCCATATATCAAAGCTTATCAAGGAAAGCGTCTCTTTATGCTCTAGATTGTTGAACCATTTAAGGACGTCTGATGTGTTCTTCCACTGGTTGATGTTCGTGGCATTGATGATTGGCTTATTAATTTTATCGAGGATTTGCTTGCTTACCATGCCAATTTCTGATTTGGTTGGGTTGATTAGGCGACACGTCGGATGATCATTGAATGGGGTTTATGGTCTTTAAGGGTGATATATGCCTCCTTCTGTGCTATTTTTTCTATGCGATCGTCTAATTCAACTTTATAGGCTATTTTGGCTGCTTCTGCGTCGATTGCGGTAACTACTTCTGGATTGGACTTCTTGTATGTTTTTGTGATATTTTCTTTCAGTAACTTGTCATAAGATTCAGTGTCCATTTTGTAGTAATTTGTGGTTTTATCCGCTGGTATGAGAAGTTTACCTGGTTTTATGACGGTCTTGATGTCGTTGGATAGTTTTTTCTGGAAACAGCATTTGACATCTTTGAACTTGACATTTTGGATGAGTTTTAACATGTCGTTTTCGAAAGGTTTCAGTTCTTCAACTTGTGGCGGCGAATTTCGTGATTTAAAGCCGTAGGTTTCCTTTGTCTTTGGTTCTCTTGGGTTAAGGAAGAAGTGCGCTATCCAACGCACACGGCGAAGAAAATGTTCAGTTTTCTCAATGAGTCTCTTCATATATTCGTTTCTTGATGGCAGTGGAATGTTCTTGGTCGAATATCCTAAGTTGGTTTTCTCCATGTTGACACGCGAAGAGTCGGTCAGAGTTCTCAACAAAAATATGGAGCTAAATACGAGCAGGACGTAGATTGATGTCTTCATCGGACTGGCAGAGTGCTCAATAGTTGAACTAGAGCTATAGGTATTACGTGGTACAACCCCCCTTACAGCAAAAGCGTGGATACTAATATAGGAAAATGCTTCCTTAGTCTGATCGATAAGCATTTCACCAAATCAAATCCTTTGCACAAAATCTTTTCGAGAAATACACTAAAAATTAGTTATAGTTGCATGAGTAATATTGGTACAATAATAACAAACTACAACAAAGGTAAATTAAACAACTTAAACCCCAGTGAAGAGAATAAGAAAACTGCAACTGCAATAATAAATGCCCGATGAATGGTAGTTGCAATGATGAACACATAGTATACCAAGCGGAAGTCATTACATCGGACACAAAACAAACTTACATCGGACTACGTGATACAACATTTAAATTTAGATATAGAAACCATATTTGCTCGTTCAAAAACCAACGCTATAAAAATGCAACAGAGTTAAGTAAATATATTTGGAACTTAAAATACCAGAACATTGAGTATGAAATCAAATGGAAAAATGTAAAACAAGCTAAGCCATACTCCAATACCAACAAGAAGTGCAACTTGTGTTTGTGGGAAAAGTTTTTTATCATATGTAGACCAACCACGGCAACGCTCAACAAAAGAAATGAGCTAATTTCGTGCCGCAGGCACTCTAAAAGATTTCTGCTATCCAACACGTATGCGCACGCGTAAATACGCGCATCTCGATAATGTTCCATTCAGAATGCCTTTGTTCTATTTTCTCATTACTCTAGAATGTATTGGTTAGTATTTGGCAGTTGCCTGATGACTGCAATCGCAAGATGCACGAAACTCTGAGAAGCGAATAAATGTTTTAATCTAATAATCCAGCTCTGGACTTTCATATAGGTATGTGTATATATATATATATATATATATATATATATATATATATATATATATATATATATATATATATATATATATATATAAACTTCATATGTATTAATAATTTTTGGCTTTTGAGAAAAAAGAATTCAAAGCGGTACTCATACAGATGGTTTCAATTCTGTGCCATACATCGGTATATGAGACGGACACATTGTATATATCATAAACTCTACGGTAAACCAGCATGACGCAACTCTGTCCATTTATGGCATTCTCTGTCTAGACCGATGGCTGATCAGATGATTGGACTTTTATCTACAAGATAGCTGTTTTTAATTTCTTTGAAAGCTAGAACAAGATATCTGTGACTTTCCATTTAGTGTCGTCTGAGGAAACCTCTTCAATTCTTCCATTCTCAGCTGAACGTGCCAAAACAGTTACATTTTCGATCAAGTGTAACCGATTGTTTATATCTCAGGCTGAAGACAGAGTTGCCTTATTCTCTGTCTTTACTCATTGCTGTAAATCCATGAGTCATTGACTTTTAAATGCGTTGTGATACCTGAGATACTGTGATTCTATACGCAATGAGTCCGTCTCATACACGGAGTTGTCTTATCGAATTGACAGGCACTGTAAGAGTGGTATAAAACTTACAATTGTTTTATCCTCCTCCTCCTCCATCGCAAGTATCTTTTCTTTAATTCTCTTCTTTTCCTGTCAAAAAACAAACAGAACAATTCTTGTACACCTAATTTGCAAATACATGAAGCTTACAAATAAATGTATTAAACATCCAAATACAGCACCATCTACCCGTTGATCTAGTCACGTAATATGCTTCTACTTACCAGTTCCTCTATTTCTGCTGCTTTTACTCTGACATACATGTTGAGATCAGCATTATTTTTAAAGGATGCATATTCTTTCCTTCTGCTTGTTGACATGTCTTCTATTTTCTACAAAAGATTGGTTATTGTATTCATTTAGTTTAACCGTTCATGGATACAATTCAAGAAATAATACAGAGAAACATCCGATATAACTTAATGTATATAAAAAGACTCACATCAGCCAGTTTAGTTTTATAAACATGCCACATCTGTGGGCCACGTGCCATCTCCTTGTACTGCTCGTTCAAAAGGTCAATGTTTGAACCAGACGATTGCCGTCTGTGTATCTTCCCTGGCTTCGAATTCTCTATGAACAGCTCATCAACGAGCTGTTTACAAAATTCGTCAGACATCTTTTCATTTTGGTCCAGTATGATGCGTAAATAGCCACCGACGACATCGCCGTCACTGTATCGGGCAAGCTCTTCCTGGGAATGATTTAGACGGGACACATGATTATAAAGAACAAAAATAAAGGAATAGTTTTGAGGTAAGGTAAAAATTGTCATGTTTTGAAGTTCGTGCTGTACGGTGATTGTCATTACGTGGCTCTAACAAAAAAGACAACAGCAAAGACAATAATAATAACATCATCATCATCATCATCATCATCATCATCATCATCATCATCAACAACAACACAACAACAACAACAACAATAACATCCTCAACGATAACAATGATTACAACAGCAACCAAAACGATAGTAATAGTAAAATAATAATAACAACAACAACAACAACAATGCATCGTTATTTGACATCCTACCTTTAATGCATCTCTGTATTTTTTTCGACTATCGGCATCATTTATGCATTTTGCATTTTCTTTGAATTTTCTCATTGCCTGATACATAGAATCGTTGTGCTTCTTGATGATCTCGTAGTTCTGACAAGGAAGAGCTGTTTTTGCATATTCATCCATGTCATTACGGTATTCGGTAAACACCAGATCTACTACTTGCTGTAGCTGGGCTTCTATTACAGTTGGGACAACAGCATCCACGTTGATTTCTTCAGTTTCCGCAAACCTGGATACATACTGCTGAAGCATGTTGGCAAACTCTAATAAGACAATAACAGAAACTTACGGGTAGAACGAGCCAGGGGACAGATATTCGCTATCTCACGGGTTTGTGTTTGTTTTATTAGTTAAATATTGTTCTGGTCTACCTCTTGTAAGGTAAATTTAAAGCTCTTAGTGTTAGAAATACTTTCACCGTCACACTGTTCGAAAATCAAAAGTTGTATTTTTCCTTATAGAGTTAAGACAGAGATTGTGGCCATTTTGAATTTCAAATATCGGTATATGTTAATTTTTTTTCTCTGGTACCAAACTTTGGACGGTGACCCCTGATATTGCTCCTTTTTTTCGTAAGGAATGGTTGAAAGTTTCATTGAGGGAAGTCTTAGCAAATGTCATCTCTTGAAACGTCAATACTTTTTTCTTCGACCAGTACAGGTGCGTCGCAAGACAAGAATATTGCAAAATCACTGATGACGAGAAAACGTCACCAGTAGGCAAAGTACAGTCAATAATAAGAAACGATAAAATATTCTTACGGTATCCGTTGATGTTGCCGTCATACGGCCAGGCCTTCTTTGGTTTCATGAGTGTACCACAACGTGTTATGAAAACATCGATGTCTGCCAAGAAAGTCTTGCTTAAGCTCCCTTTATTCTTTCCTTTGTCCATTTCTGCCAACACTGGCGGTTCTATCGACGGCGTGGAGAGCGTTAGGGCATCGAACGCTGGAAAACACTTTAACAAGGCCCTCCTAGTAGCGTTGCGTCCGTTACCTCGCCTTCGGTCGTATCGTCTTCCTTCTCTAGTTTCAATACCTGTAAATTTAGGTCCACGGAGACGATGTCAGTCTTAGTTTTAGACCTTTGCTTGCCCTTCTTGTAACCCATACTTCAAATTCTGTTTGTTAGGAAAACTTCCTGCCCTGCTCTTTCATAGTCCTAGATTTCAAGGAATTAGTGCTGATCAAATGTGAGGGAACGCGAAAATAATAGACTCATGCTGTCTCTGTTTTTCAAAAAATACTTCACCCAGTATCACGTTTGGAACTCACTCAGGAGAATTGGATCTTTATAGTTTTTACATTTCTCAAATTGCTTGGCGCACTATGGCCGAATGTCGCAATAACAGTTACTCATAAAAACAAATTCGTTGGTTAAAGAGAAAGGTAGAGGAGCTTAAATTTGCAGATTAAACCGACATTAGTTCACTATCCAGTTATCCAAAATTAGTTTCAATCGTGTTTCTTATACAATATGAATCACATACCACGGACGTAATTTTCGGTAGTGTGTTAGATAATCACGTAAGACTTACTTCTTCCAATAGGTAATTTTTGAAGTCCACTTTTACATCTTCACCGTTTTTCAAAATCACGAATGACATAGTAACGTCGTGTACAAGCCACATGAAATTTGGGAAGAACTTGATAAATTCATTCTCCAGTAGGGTTGTCTTCTTTGGCGTACTCCCGCTCCAACTAATCACGTTAAAGAATCTATTAACCCAACTACAACAATGGAAACGTTAAGAAAATTCCCATCGTCTCCAGCACGTATAATTGTAATAATGACATTTTATAAGGAGCCAAGGACGGCCAACAATATCTGTAATACACATTCGTCGAACTCCTCTCTCTCTCTCTCTCTCTCTCTCTCTCTCTCTCTCTCTCTCTCTCTCTCTCTTGGACCTACATACCTGAGTTTATTTATGTCATCTGCACAAACGGTTCCGCTGCTGCTGTAGACCAACAAAGACGACACTAAGGCCATCAAAGCAAATATAAGCATATCGTTTTCTTTACATGCGTTGTGTGCATCGAGTCCCTCTGTGTCCAGGATAATGACAGTAACTTCTGTTCCGTTCGACAGTGTCTTTTTGAACACATCTGTACTCATCAATATCCCTTTTATTTGAAGAACAATTGTTGATAAACTTGCTGTCATACAACTTTGAGTTATGATACCACAATTTTTATACATAATGGCATTGTGACTACATTGCCCTTAATTCTTAAAACAATTGTTCCTTTAAAACGTTGACAGAATCGTTACTATTGTAAGACTTTTCTGTAGATCTCACAAGAATGATCACAAATTCATTTGTAAAGTTATTAATGTTTTAAACTAACTTGGCAACTCTTCTTGCGATAATTTTCATTTTTAAAATTTAAATTGAATTTCCTTTTGTTTTTTATTATTTGTTTCATAATTAAGTAACTTATATTTTAATAGCCATTTTGGCTTAAGGTTTCATTTCCATTGTTATTCTTTTTGTTTCTTGAATTGAAGTCGTTTTCGTTTGAAAAATAATATGTATGCTTTACACCTGATTTGACTTTTCATAAACATATTTGTTTTAACTTGGAACATTAAAATCTGTTTCTCTTTAGGTCTTCATTTCGATGTGTTTTTTTTTTTTTTTTGGTTCGTGAAAGGAAATCCAGTGGCGTCGGGATTTTCATTCTGATTTAAACTTCCGTTTACGTCTTGCTTTCATTTTTTCGTGTAAAATGAAATTAGTTCTATTTCAATTTTTACCCCTTCACCTACCTGCAATTTTTTCACTTACAATTATGTAGATCACGCGACCAATAAATATGTCAGCGTTTTGCACACCTTTGATTTCTGTCCGTCAATCCGTCAGTTCATCCGACGATCGTTCCATAAATCATTCAATCCATCAACCATCCATGGATCTATCCACCCATTCATCTCCAGAAATACACACTTCCAAATACACACTCATCAATCCGTACATATACACACATATCCATACATTGATACAGCCATGCATGCACGCATTCATTCAGAATACACTAATACATATCCATACTTTGATGAATGCATTAATGGATGGATGCATGGATGCATGCATACATACATACATACATACATACATACATACATACATACATACATGCATGCATGCATGCATGCATACATACATACATACATACATACATACATACATACATACATACATACATACATACATACATACATACATACACATACATACATACATACATACATACATACATACATACATACATACATACATACATACATACATACATACATACATACATACATACAAACATACATAAATACATACATACATACATACATACATACATACATACATACATACATACATACATACTTACATGCATACATTCATACATGCATACATACATACATACATACATACATACATACATACATACATACATACATACATACATACATACATACATACATACATACGAATGGTTTAACTTATCTTCGAATGGAGAGAGAGAGAGAGAGAGAGAGAGGAGAGAGAGAGAGAGAGAGAGAGGTGTTTATACGAACCATAGTCTCTAGATTCTGTGTATGTGATGTTTTGAAAACACAGTCTTGTGGCTTTGGTTCGATCAGCTTGACTTGCTATGTATGATTTTCCAGATCTAGCTGGACCAGTGACAGCAACAGTGCAAATGGGACCGTCGATTGAGCGTATGATTTCCAAGGCGTCCTACACACACCACTAGCTGCCCTCGATTTTTCTCCCCTTTCAATGAGCTTACCCTTAGATTTGTCCCATTGTAATTGCGGGGTAACACAGAGGAACACATTTCGGCTTTTGATCTGAAATGACATTCCATAAGATACAACGTGAAGCACTGCGAAGGCAAACAGTTTAGTTACTCTTTGAAATCTTGATAATTCTTATGTATAGCTATTCGGTTGAAACTGTCTGAGTGAGATATAAGACAAGCACAGAGGAAGATTACACTATTGAATCGAAGCAAAATCACTGTGTTTCTTTAAAGTGCTAATTTGGAACAAGTGAACGATTTGTATCTCAATCGTTGTGCAGTTTCGTTCACTGCCACAAGGAATTCGTCCACGAGCAGTGCAGTGTTCATACAAGGGAGGGTCAATACTGTTCTGAGACGTCATTCAAATTACAGTTGTGCCAATATTCAGGCTTTTAATCGGATCGTGAGGTAAGTTGTTTGCTGAGAATTACCTTTTTGGAAGGGCCAAACACTTAGCATGGAACCTTTAGTCATTTTATCAAGCTCTTGCAGAGAATAACATTTTTTGTTCTGATACTTATGTTTTGCTATGTACATCGTCTCGAAAATTTCCTTCTTAAAGCTCCTTACTATAGCGAGACAACCTACATATTTGTTCAATATGGTTTAGTTAAGGCTTAATAGATCAGCCTTTAATGGATGTTTTGCGAAACACAGCTTTATTTCACATTCCTTCCTGCTATGTTTCAATTCATGATTCATTTTAGACAGCAGAACGGAATGTTGAAGGTATTTTACTGTAGTTATGTACATGTTGATTTTCAGATGTTTCTCGAGCGATTGGAACCGAAAATTCACAGTACCTGTTCGCACAGTTGAAAGGTTAAGCGATTTAAAACACCCTTATTACAGACAAAGTAGATGGAATAGCTTCCCAAGTGATTAGCATATATAATAATGAGAATATATTTGAAATTTATGTGAAAATTCATCTTCGTCTGGTCTCACAGATCGACTCTTCACACTGCAATAGGCTAAACATGACAATATCAGCTTAACGCACTTTACAAACTTTGCAATACGCACTCGCTACCGCGCAGTAAAAATTGTGAAACCTACAAAGTGCAGTAAAATACTTTATGATGCGTAATTATTTAAAGTCTCTCACGGTAGGCCCAATATGAATACGGCTGAATATTGAGTTTGTGTGTCCGATTTAGCCAGTACATTGGCAATGCATATGTCAATGTTTCTCATTGTCAAGTGTTATTCATTTCACACACGGCAGAAATCAGTAATGTGGTAGGGTCATGTATCATTTAGGGACCTGTATTACGAAGGATACATGTTGCGTTAAAATTTGTATCTGCCCCTAAATGAACGTTTAGTCATGGAAACATCCTCCGTCGATTACAATCAGCGTGAGTAAATGTGAATACGAAAATAGAAATAGAGTTAACCCTTTAAAGCGATATGTTTCGTTTATCTACCTTAAGCCCTTTCTCAGTGTTTTATCAAGCAACAAACTATATGCATACTTGTTCAGACATTGACGTACAGAGTGGCAATATAAACTTTAAATGAGAAACGCAGCAGCAAAATTCCAACAAAAGGTGCGAGTCAAGTAAGAATTTGAGGAGGAAGCTTCCGCCCGAGATAATTATATAAGGTTATCCAACGATATCAGCGCTTGGTTGGGACGTATTGCCACGAGTGAGGGTACGAGCCGCATCACATGAGTCGAAGACAAGTGTCCATGCGGCGCGCACCCTCACGAGTGGCATACGTCCCAACCATGCGCTGATATCGTGGAATAACCGATTTATCATATGCCCATGACCGTATATTATGTAAAAGGTAATTAAAAATGAAGAAATTTTATAGTTATTGTCAGTCTTTCGAAGGGACTATGTTTTTTATATTCTGCCGCTGGTCTGAGCGCATTGATACATGTTTGTTTACAACAGCTAATCAAGTCGTCGACCGCATCGTGTCGAGCGTATACAGTCTAAACAGGATTATTTCAGCACAATTTACCACAGTTCAGAAAAGGAATGGAGCCAATTTACTTATTCTGGTCCCGTTCCGGTGTTCTGGTGGATAATTATTACACGGACAATATTGTAAGTTTGAATTCACTTTAATAACTCTTTCTGAAACATGGCTGACGTGAACAGGAATGACGAAGTAGCGCAAAATACAACAGATTGTAAACATAAACTTTTAATTTTCTACAACAACTGTCCTGTAACTCTCTTTAGATCTGAAATAAAGGAACGTTAAATTCATATGTACTAGTAATATGTTTCGTTTTATATTCTATATATAACAGGTTCCGGATTAATTTCGGAATTTTATTGCGTTTCGGAAAAATACATTTCTTCGACTGTTTGAGTGTACATACAGTTTCTTCTCATTGTGGACATATCAAAACAAGATCTAAACTTTCTTTAATCACTTTCAATTTTAAGAGTAAGATATGTTAAAAGTTGCTGTTTTGCAAATAATTTTCAATTTTATTTTATTCGCAAATGTGAGTCGCATTTTTAACATGTCCAATAAATTGGACAATATTAATAAAGTCAACGATATATTGGCCAGCCTTCTTGTTGTTTACAAATGTATTAGACAATATTATGAAAACTAGACGCTGTATTTGAAATATTTTTTTAACTTCAACAATAAAATTGACAACATATTTTGACGTTGCAAATAAACTGCCAAATTAACATCTTCCCATTTATCTAATTTCCTGTCTTCAGCATTTGCTTACGAATTTACACTCTGTTGCTTGAACTCCCTAATTCATTAATTTCTAATTAATCTGCCATTCATATCGGCTTTTAACAAAAATGTTAACTACTTTGCAGAATGCACATCATGCAGCACAAAAAAGTTACTGAGAGAAATTCAAGTCCTGTAGCATAAACTTCCCTTTCACTTTCATAATTTCCACTAGAACGTAAAACACTGCAAGTATGAGTGTGTTTTTAGTACATTTTATAAACTCTTTTTAACAAAGATTTGTAGGTAGAAAAGCTGTGACGTCAAGGCCTATTAAATCCACTGTGAGTTCTCGTTCAAGAATATTGCCAAAAACCTGCCGAAGTGCAGACACATAACAAAGAATTTCTGAATACTTTTGCCTTACTTTTATAAAAAGCAGTGAAAATCATTCATTTCAAAAAGTCTTGCGTTTGTCTTGAATAGTTTACATGACCGAGAACTTAGGTTTTTCCAGTCACATTGAAGAGCTCACAATGAGACAAATTAGTCGGCTGCATTTATGAAAAAAAGACCTTACCCCCAAAAATTGCTACAAATTGTTTCTCAACGGTTTTTTTATAGAGTTAAATGTGCTTAATAACATAGTAAAAGTCTACCAAAATCTGACCACCGGAAATGTGTCAGGAATTCATATTAAACATGGTTTAGAAATCCATGTACAATATCTAAATTATAGGCAAGTGATCACAAGTCCCATAATTTGCATATTTTACATGCATTAAAAATAATCACTTTTCACAATTCTTCGTCCGGAACATGTTGCCCATGTGCATTTTCACAATTTCCAAGGTTAGGTAGTCAAGGGAAAGCAACTCAACACATCGTTCATATTTGGGTTGTTTGCGTTTTGTGTATGAAATTGTGTACAATATATAGTGTATGTCATGTTTGGCTGTTTTAAGTAAAGTGTTGCTTAGCCATGGCGAGACGTACCGTATGTGTGTACTCCGCACTGGAACGGAGAGACTAGTGTGACACTGTGATCCTTTGGCGCTACGTTTCGAAAACAGAGTTTTCTTCATCAGTCGCTTAAAATTCATTCTTGATTGGTGAGACGTCTTGAAAGGTTGATTGTTTTTATTTGGTAGTATGTTCTTCCCTTACATTTGTTGTTCAAGTAGGGAAGCTAGAATGTCTACTGTTTGGTCTTGTTGTGTTTTTGTAGGTTTGTGTGAACCTGAGTTCGAGCTGTTGTCGCTTTTGTGAAGGCTGGCGCTTATAAGTGTATCGCCTATATTTCTGTTCCTTCTATATGCGATAATAGGTTGATTTTGGAACAGTTCTTTTATGTGTTTGTCTTTTTCAAGTTCAGTCTAGCTTTCTGTCAGGGCTTGCTTAATTTTCGTCATTTCGATGTAGGCTACGGGCTATATGTTGTTATGAAGACTACTGTTTTGTTGATGGCGTTCTTTCTTTATTTTTGTTGTTCAAGCTGTCTTTTTCTGCTTTTATGATGTTTCGCTGATAATGCGTCCTATTTCATTTAGCTCATGTTTGGTATGTATATAAATACCAAAAACACCTTATATGGTGAGTCAGTGGCGTCTGTATGTCTGTATGTATGCATGTATGTATGTGAGTATGTATGTGCGGATTTATGTCCGTCACACGCAAATGCTCCCTTACCACTAAAGCTACCATCTCAGTATTTGGTGTACAGATAGATGCAGGGATTGAAATGTGACGTTGTTCAAATGAACGTCAAAAATGTGCAAATCAGGTTAAAAAAAGGGAAATCCTGCAAATGTCTAGGAGTGGTGGCATGCCAGTTACTGAAATAGGATACTCCACTGACCTTGAATCATTTCCTGTCATTGTTTTTGAACTGACTTGCTCAAACTAAGAGGGACTAGCTGTTTTTGCTTTGCATGTTGCTAAAGTTGACCTCCAGTACCTAAAGTTTCATTCGTTATTTATTTTTGCTATTTTTGTTTTTCTGGTTATATATTTCTTGTTGTTTTTCTGGTTGTACTGTGCAGAAATCATTGTCATAACATCAACGTAGAATTTTCCTGCACTGAACGATAGAAACGACATTCATTGTTGATCTTTGGTACCCATACTGGTGTGTACCAATTCTTATCAAATGTGACTGACACCGTATCATTACGGTCTTTTTATACTGTCGGTCTTGTAATTTTTCACTAAATTGTGTGACTTTTTGTGTAAAATCGGTTTCATTGCTGCATGTTCTGATGTATCGTAATGTTTCATCTTTGATCAGACCTTTGAATGTTGCTGCCGGATGGCATTAGTTTCTTTGTAAGAACTGGAATGTATCTGTTGGTTTTATGTGTGTCTTGGTGTCGAGAATGTTCTTTTTGTTGTATCGACGACCTTTGTAGATAGTCAGGTCTAAATATGTGATTTCTTGAGAGGAATTTAAAACGAAAATTTGAAAGTAGGATGCATTTTGTTGATGTTTGATATGAATTCATTGAGTTCGTGTTGTGTTCCGATGAAAATCAGAAAAACATCGTCCCTGAACCTCAGCCAGGTCGCTATTTGTTGTTTGTGTTTCTGTATTATTCTCATTTCTGTCTCGTGAATGTAATATCTGCTATTTCCAGCGACGAGGGAGACCCCATAGAGCATCCCATATTTGGCGGTAGAATTCATCGTTTAATTTAAACGTTTTGTTTTTTAAGATTATTTTTAGCAGAGCTATCATGTATTTTGTTGTGGCTGCTTGATTATTATATCAAAACTTATAAGGTATGATGCGTTTATTTGACAGTGATCTTAACTACTATGAAATGAACGTACATTGGCTGGAGCTTAAGACCTGTTTAGGTGACCATGCAATTGATACCAGGCCCTCGCTAAAGGAAAGAAAAATACATATCAAATAGTACTGTGAAAAAAACAAAAACAAAATATATACTCGGTTGTTTGAGAGTTGTTCCTCTGAATTTGATGAATTGACATTGAATGCCTTACAGTCTATGTGTACAGCCATGTTGCCGGTTGTTAAGAGACAACTGTGTAATCAGCTCCCAGATGGTAATGACGCGCAATAATCACCAAGTCAAAAGCTAGAGGTCTCCAGTGCACTTTAAAGGCCAGGGACTTGATACCCGGGATCAAGTTAATCCCGTTCACCTTTGACATTCACGGGCGGGATCGAATGTTTATGTCTGTGTAAATTACGGTTACGATTAGTGTGCACAGGAGGTTGTAAACAGGCCAATGTGTTGACATGCAAACAACAGATTATACGTAACTGAATATAACGGCGAGACCAGTACACTGAGAAACAACGTTTCATGAAGCCCGCGATGCTTGTAGCAATAACAGGTGTACTTCAACAGTAATGACAAAGGTACAGTCAATCCACGACGTCGCTGCAACTGACGTTATTACGTTCCGAATTAGGCTTACCCGGGGCCAAGGCGCGGGCCGCAGAGTTATGTACGATTATTGAAGCTAAACGATAGCGTAGACGTCCTGTCATTGCCTCCGCTATTTCCGATTGTTTCGTCTACAGAACTACTAGAAACCCTCTCAATTCGACCAGAGAAACAATTTACGGTTTGAAATCGTTGAATTAATCGGAAATTAACGCCGTGATGCATTAATCTATATTTATGAAAATAATAAAATGTGACATCACCGATCATAAGTAACGTGGTGTTGACGAATATATTTTTTGAACGGAAGACTACGACGACCATTGTCTGTACGTATAATCTAACTTTAGCAAACTTGCGAATCAAACATCTGAAGAGTAACTCCAACACTTTTGGATTAAATTTGTTCTACTTTTATTATAAAATAAGTCAGATTTCAGGAAAGAATCTGTACATTTTCGATAAATGTGCAGCGCAAATGTGTAAAGCTACACTGCATCCATCCATTCATAAGACTATGATCAGTTCGCGAGCTGCATAACCCCTCTCTCTCTCTCTCTCTCTCTCTCTCTCTCTCTCTCTCTCTCTCTCCCCAAGTCTAACCATTTGATGTTTTATTTTGCCGATGTTCTAACGTTCACGATCACCGCTCAACGTTGATGTCGATTTCGATTTACGAAGTTTATACCGGGTAAACTTCGTAACTGGAGACATGTCACGGCCTGGAGCTAGTTATCACCATCGAAAGTCTGTAAACATTGTTTCTCCGAATGGACGTATTTTAATAAATAGGTGACTCTGTGCTTAAAATATTGAATGGCAATATAAATTCCGCCTTTAAGAAAGTATATGACCTTCAAACTTGTCGTATAAACAGCAATAATCATGGCGGAGCAATGATACCGACTTATTTTTTTCCTCGCGACCGCTGGTGAGAGCGACTCGCAGAAATTTTCCAACCTGATAAGTATTTGGCTTTGCCCCGTGTGCTTGGTTATGTACATGTAAACTAATAACAAAAGTTTAGTATTCTCCGTAAATCAATAAGCCTTTCAGACACGAAAGATTCGGATATCTGAACCTTAACATTAGCTACGCAGCTCGAAAGTTATCCTCCGAAACAGGACAGGAACATTGGTCAAAGCTGGATTTCGCATGGTAGCTATGGAAACACAGGGCTCATTCTCAGAAAGCATGCAATGTACGTACTGCTGATGCTTCCTTGGTCCGTGGCTTGTTGCCGTTCGTCTTGCCGCTATACATCGTCAATTGCCTAACAATCACAGGATTCAGTTGCGTGCATCTTAAAATTTTGATACATTAAACAATGGTGGCGGCTACGGGTTCAAGGACATTCACGAGGAGGCACCATCGTCGCAGAATTGTTTTGACTAGTTTCAAGAAATGGGCGATCTGCGTAGGGTTGCAAATCGAACCGACAAGTGTACGCTTAGATAAAAATATGGTGTGCGAAAAGTTTTGTTTTATTCGACTAACTGAGCCATCGCCTTTGTTATCGTCTAAACATCCCCACGGTTTTTTTTTTTTTTTTGGGGGGGACACTGCAACATGAATAAGCTTATCAACCTTATGCTTAGAGTACGGCCGTTCATCCAATATATTCATTCACAGTTTCGCAAAACTTCTCGTCAAATATGTGCTAAAGTGCAACTGCGGTCTCCCCGTCTAATTACAATGCTGTGCCGTCCGTAATATGTAGACATCCTATTTTGATTGCCTGCTTGCAGACCTTTGTTATGGCCGCTTGCCACGCTATATGAAGACAAAAAAATACCTTCATCGATCAAAATTAGCTTTATTTATGCTCAAATCATAAAATTTTATCGATACATTATTTCATAAGACATTATAGTTAGGAATATGTGCATGGACACCAAGTTGCTTCGCCCGTGACCATTTTGGCATGTTTTTTACGGAGCGATCGAGCGTGACGCTACCCAAACCACACTTTGCATGAACTAACTCTAACAGGGGGAGCTAGCTATTTATACCCGGCCCTGGCCTTTAACAAATGTAAGATCCGAAACAGACTTTTCTGATTTGTATCGACAAATAAAGAGGGCACCTCAAAAAGTAGAATATCAAAAGCAGGTCGTATATGCTATAGTCAAACAAAACCTCATCATATCTGAATAAATTGAGGAAAGATTTAAAGTGAAAGTATATGAACATAGCAAGAACAAAGCAATGAAAGAAAAAAAGAAGGAGTACGTATGTAGTAGAGAACTCAGAGACAGAAAAGACTTGAGATGCAGAGACAAAGAATTATGAAAAAACATGAGAAATCACAAAGGAAAATGAAAAGAAGAGAACAACGTGAAAATCGAATCAAAACTAATTGGGGTGTATGGGATACTGAAAATGAAGTTGATGTTAAATTATAAAATTTGACAAAGGCCAAAAATATTAACGCAATTAAAGATCTGATTACTTACAGAATCCCGATGCTGCAAACAAATTTATTTGACAAAAAGTTAGCAAAATGGCAAAACAACAAAGTGAAACTTTCTGTTTACCAGTTGGCTGCTAACCTAAAATCAATAATCAAAGTACATGATACAGAAATGCCTGACTAAATCTAAAAAAGGAAAGTCAGTAATCAGCAGCAACTCAATACAAATCAAATAAAAAGATCTTGAAAGATAATGACGATACAAAATTGGACCGTGTAATGTGCGTTGTGGTATGGATGTTGCTGTTGCGTATGAGGAACAGTGGTTTGTTGGTGAAATTGTAGATATCCATAAAGAAGCAAATACTGTTGATGTGAACCTCCTTCAAAAGAAAAAAAAATAATAATAACATTCAATGGCCTGTAAGACAAGACAGAGACAGAATTAATTGTAAATTAAGGAACAGCATGACATCTTTCAAGAGTTACTGGTCCGGCATGAAAACTGCTGGTCTCGGGCCATCGGGTTAGGGTGAATTTCGCACGCTGGGTCACAGGCATGTGTGTTGCCGACCGTTGCCGACCGGCGTCACGGCTCAAGGCTTCACCATGGCGCTGATCGCCCCGTTGTTTAAGACAACAGGACAATACGTCGTGGATTCCTGCATGGGTTCAATTTCACTGCGCTTCTCCATGTTGGGTTGCCCGAAAGTGTCTTTCGATGGACCCTCTGAATCATTTTTTACGGACTCGTGGAGCAAATTTGAAAGAAAATAGAGTTGTTTCCTTCTGACGCCACACTGCATATCTGCTTTGATCAAATTTGGTGACAGCGAGACGCGATGATCGTGTACGGTTGGCATTTATTAGTAATTTGTAGCAACATTTCTGTAAATCACTCACTTTGTGTCATAAGTTTCAGAAACTATGTGGTATTGAAGAATGGGAAATGAGCAATGAAATGAGCAGACTGCAGGTGATTTAAGATTAAATGTTAAATCTTCAATGCAAATAAAACCATAAGTGTGTCATAAATAATACAAACAAAACAAAATCATGTTTGTTTGTTTTGTTGTATGTGAAGACTAAGACACACAATAAAAGTACTGTTCCAGTCTCAGCTAAATGTCACCTAAGATGCCACCAGAGAACACCATTTCAACTCCAAAATTTCATTTTTCGCCTTGCGAGAGTGG
This sequence comes from Ptychodera flava, assembly GCF_041260155.1. Lineage (NCBI taxonomy): Eukaryota > Metazoa > Hemichordata > Enteropneusta > Ptychoderidae > Ptychodera > Ptychodera flava. The sequence goes on along the minus strand of NW_027248280.1, from coordinate 9,946,727 downwards.
GGGACACCCCCCAATCGCGCTCCCCCCCTTGTTCGCTACGCTCACTCGCCGCTCGGTCGCTTCGCTCCCTCGCAGTACACCCGTCTACTTTCGTAAATTACCCGGCTACTTTTGATATAAGGACAACACTGCTTAGTGTCGTTAATCTGGTTCGTAAAGGGACTTACACAGTAATTGTATCGTACCAGGATAAGTGGTAGCAGGCCAAGTAATAGTACGCTGATCAGGGGCCCCGTAAGGGTTTCTGGCTTAATGGTACCAGCTCTGCTTGGGTTAACGGCCCAGCCCAGGCCAATAAAACACAGGGAGTTGTGTATTACAGCCCTCTGCCATTCGGCTCATATATTCTAATGGTTAAATAAAGCATTCAACAGGATCTACAGCAATAGCTTTGTTACGGAGATATGTTATCCCACACAAAGGTTAATGAACCTAGAGGTCATTGATACCAGTAAAATTATCAATTAAAACTACAAGATCTCAATTATGAGTCAATTTCAGTACAAACCATATTTCAGACAAACGCACAATAACGCTAATTACGTTACGAGGATGTTTATGGGAGTATGGAATATATTTGAATTATATTAAGAATCATTAAGGTTTCAATTACATTTGCATATTAATGGTAACATATCAATTTAAGATAAAGACCTGTATTGATGTTATAAATGGTTTAATCATTTTATCTTTGATTTATGTCTAACGTACAATTAAAGCCACGCCTTAAAGATAACGTTAAAAATCCCATTTTAAACAATACAAGGAATAGATAGCAGCTAGAGAGAGGGTGAGGAACACAGCGGACCCAAGACATATACGTTATGGGAGAAGCGTATATTGGGCGATGGCAACTGTCAAGCTTGTCTACCGACAAAGAAAGTCTATGCAGTACCTACGAACTCTGAACGTCTCGTGTAGTCAATACACTGAAGATCCCCAGATACCTCTCAGCATGCCAAGGCGAGTTCACGAAACAAACTCCCTATGAAAGAACGAATAGTAATATGGTGGCAGGAATGTTCGTTTGAACAAAAAAAGAATCGTAACAGCTTTACTGGATCTACAGCAACAGCTTTACTGCTCAACAGCTACAACTTATATGCTTTTACTTTACCGGAACATAGCTGTACACCATCCAGCAAGGGATATCTTGAATGCCAAGTATGCCAACCAGAACAGTGCAGCAACTAATTACTTGAACTAACTGTCTGTCTGCAAAGACAGTCAAACAGGACTACGGCAGCAACACCAAGAGTTTAGGGTGATACTCTAGGAACAGGATAGAGCAGCACACAACCATCAACCAAGTACATAACTGGACTTACCCCTCCACTCGCTCCGTAGTAATCTGGTCTCAGTGGGTTTGGCTGTCAGAACACTGGCCACTGGATATGAAGCCCTGCAGGCTAAGTGAGCAGCCGCTCAGAAGATCTGCAAGCCCTGCCGCCGAGATGTCAGAGATTTGTCGTACACATCAACTCCATTCTATCACTCTGCTACACAGCTAAAATCTCTAAGTCTAGAGTTTTGAGATCTCTGCTACTGCTCGGCATAGTGGTATCCCTACCTCGTGAGTGGAATAGCTCAAGTTGCTAACTCAACATATCACACAAAACACTGGCTTAAGTATGACTTTCTCTAGTCGATCAGAAAGTTGTTTTGCACACGAACAAAGCCTTAAGCCAATGACATGCAATATTATGCCAGTATGAAGACTTATCTGTGTGTCGTTGAATTTTGGACACAGGCTGATCATTGCCTTAAATGCATGCGTGTCAGCCACAAATTTCATCATTCAGTTGCATTTTTCGACGCCCCCATTCGGGCGTGTAACTTTAATAATCAGACATATTTTCAGCACGCCCAACTTTAACATATCAGGCATATATATCAGAGATATCTGTATGTTCAATATTTTTCAGCGTGCTCTTTGAGCACATTACTTTAATATATCAGACATTTTTCAGCATGCCCTTCCTGTGCATGACTTTAATATACAAGAAATATATATCATAGTTATCATGATGTTTCATATTTTTCTCCGCTACGTTCGGGCGCCATACTTTAATAAATCAGAGATATATGCCAGAGATTTCTTGATGTTTGCTAAATGAAAGTGTACCATTATCAAATCTGCATTTCATGACAAATTCCTGATACTTTTCTGTTTTCTGTATAAGAATTCAGTATGAGAAAAGCAACATGCACAAATATTTCACAATATATATCTGATACAGTGACTTATTTTAGAAATAGAAAAATGACAAGATATCTTTCGTTCTCATTGATGCAACTGTTTTCGTTTGTGTCTCAGATTTTCTGTAGAATGATGCTTTTTATGACCAAAATAACAGTTAAAAAGGCAGTTTTTGTCATTATTAGCTGTGCTTTTATGGTTTCAATGTTACAAGAAAAGGTCATCTCAGACACTGCACACATCAGATTGGCTAAAATGCCTCTCTATGGCTCCTCAGGAGATTTAATTGGATGGCTGGCAAGTCTTAACACCCATCAAAATTTTTGATTTACTGCTTTTTCCTCTTTGATATTAATGATTGATATCCATTTCTGTTCAGGACATCTGGTTAAGCATAGAAAATGTGAAATACATTCACAACTCGTTCAAAATATACTGTATTCAAACCTTCAAGATTGAAACTTTGAAATTCCTATCTTACAACGAACATGTCAACAATTTCATTAAAAACACAGAATATGGACTGTTAAGGACTGGTCAGTTCTTCAGCCTGGGGGTGGGGGCGGTTGATTCATGGGGGGGGGGGTCACCCTGTTTTTGAATTTGGTGATAGGGGGGGTCACCATGTTTTTGAAATGCCCAATAGGGGGGGTCAGTGTGTTTTTGAATTTTGAACCGGCTCATCATTGCCTAAAATGCTAGTGTCAGCCACAAATTTCATCATTCAGTTGTATTTTTCGTCGCGCCCTTCGGGCGCGTAACTTTATTAATCAGTCATATTTTCAGCACGCCTAACTTTAACATATCAAGCATACATACATCAGAGATATCTGTATGTTCAATATTTTTCAGCGTGCTCTTCAAGCTCAATACTTTAATATATCAGACATTTTTCAGCATGCCCTTCAGGTGCATGACTTTAATATACAAGGCATATATATCATAGATATCAGGATGTTTCATATTTTTCGGCGCGCCCTTCGGGCGCCATACTTTAATAAAATAGAGATATCTTTATGTTTGCTAAGTGAAAGTGTACCATTATGAAATCTGCATTTCATATGAAAAGGATGACAAATTCCTGATACTTTTCTGTTCTCTCTATGAGAATTCAGTATGAGAAAGCAACATGCACAAATATTTCATAATATATATTTGATACAGTGACTTATTTTAGAGATAGAAAAATGACAAGATATCTTTCCTTCTCATTGATGCAATTATTTTCCTTTGTTTCACAGGTTTTCTGTAGAAAGATGCTTTTTATGAACAAAATAACAGTCAAAAAAGCAGTTTTTGTCATTATTAGCTGTGCTTTTATGGTTTCAATGTTACAAGAAAAGGTCCTCTCAGACACTGTACACATCAAATTTGGCTAAAAAAGCTCTCTATGGCTCCTCAGGAGATTTAATTGGATGGTTGGCAAGTTTTAACACCCATCAAAGTTTTTGATTCACTGCTTTTTCCTCTTTGATATTAATGATTGACATCCATTTCTGTACAACAGTTCAGGACATCTGGTTAAGCATAGAAAGTGTGATATATTCACAGCTCATTCAAAATACAGCTCATTCAAAATGTACTGTATTCAGACTTTAAGATTGACACTTTGAAATTCCTATCTTACAACTGACATGTCAACAATGTCATTAAAACATAGAATGACTATATAAAATATAAATATATGTAAAATGTTAAATAATATATATATATATATATATATATATATATATATATATATATATATATATATATATATATATATATATATATATATATATATATATATATATATATATATATATATATATATATATATATATATATATATATATATGTAGATGAAAGTCCGGAGCTGGACCTATAGCTCTAGTTCAACTATTGAGCACTCTGCCAGTCCGATGAAGACATCAATCTACGTCCTGCTCGTATATATATATATATGTATATATGTAATATGTATATATATATATATATATATATATATATATATATATATATATATATATATATATATATATATATATATATATATATATATATATATATATATATATATATATATATATATATATATATATATATATATATATATATGTCCACTTTGTTTTACCTATGTCGCGCGGGGGGGGGGGGGTCACCCTGTTTTCGAAATTTGGAATAGGGGGGGTCACCCTGTTTTCAAAATTTGGAATAGGGGGGGTCAGCCACTTTTTGACGTCAGCAAAAAATGGAATAGGGGGGCCAGCCACTTTTTGACGTCAGCAAAAAATAATCCACCGCCCCCCCCCCCCCCCCGGCCGAAGAAACTGACCAGTCCCTAAATATAAATGTATGTAAATATAATTTATATATATATATATATATATATATATATATATATATATATATATATATATATATATATATATATATATATATATATATATATATATATATATATATATAAAAGGGGTATTGAATTCCATGTGGTAGCAGGGTATTTCGGTTGCTCGTAAACTTTGAACGAGTCTTCCGGAGAGAACACTATTCTTTTGGTAATTTTTCGTCAAGACCAAGCGTAACAACAAACCGTAAAGATGGGCATTGATGTACAACTTTGGAGAGTGCGAATTGGCGTGTTTTGCAACCCTCTTCTTGGAAGGGCGTTGAATGCCGTGGTGACGTTTCCACACGTTATGCAGAGTGGCCACCTGGGCTTGATTCGTTGTGCCGCGTTACGGCAACTTTATTCATCATTGAACTGACGTTGTTGGCAGGGTATGCGTTGTCAAAAGTAGACACAACCAAGCCTGTGGACTTTCCTGCTCATGAAGATTCCAATATTTACATGGAATACGAGAAGTTCGCAAATTTCGACCAGATCCATGTCACCGGCGTTGTTGTCTCTGAAGGATTACAAGGTAACTTTACTAATGTATTTGTAGAGCTGTTGCTGACTATGAGTGGCGATATCGAACTCAATCCTGGACCTCCAAGCAGACAAAGCAGACGAAACTTACAGATTGCACAAGTCAGAGAGAATTGAGATCGAATTCAACTACTAATGCGATTGAACAAGAGGTAAGCTTTATGCACGACATCAGTTTGACAGATATTGTACGTGAAATTCGAGAACTCGAAACAGACCTAAAGCGACAAATCGATTCATCTGTTCACAACGTCCAAGATAGAGTTGACGAATTAAAGGAAGAAGTTGCTAGTATGCGAAATGAATTAAAACAAAATTATCAAGAAACTGTGAGACTGACAGAAGAAAATAAAAGGTTAAAGGACAGTTTAAGTCTATATCAAGAGAACTCGATGATGTCAAAGGCCGGTTGAAGCGAGACAATCTCCTGTTTCACAACATCGAACAATCCAACAATGAGACCTGGGAAGATTCTGAAAACAAAGTGAGAAGTTTTATATCAGAGAAACTAGACATGGATGGAAGCAACCTTGAATTTGACAGAGTCCATCGTCTGACCAACGCTAGATCTCGTCCACAGCCAATCATTGCCAAATGTGCACGTTTCAAACAAAGAGAACAAGCTTTACAGAGAGCACGATAGGCCTTGAAAGACACTAACTTCAAGATTTCTGAAGATTTTTCTCCTATGGTGCGAGAGACAAGGAAAAAGTTGGGTCCGTTTCTTCAGAAAGCAAGACAAGAAGGGAAACGTGCCTATCTGAATTTTGACAAGCTCAAGATCGATGGAACTCTGTATATATTCGATGAATCTGTGAATGATATACGCGTTCTTCGCAAGAATCGCGATCGCTAGGGATCAGGCCGAAGCCAAACGTCACAGCATTTATGTACAGACACGAGAAATACCAGCCTACAGCCTGAAAATGTGAACAAAGATACTACGAAGTCTGTTAGGGACACAAAGTTTATTTGTTGGAACATTAATGGTTTGATGTCAAAATTCTCAGATATTGACTTCATGTCATATCTAACCAGATCAGACTTTGACATTTTATGCCTGACAGAAACCTGGGCTCGTACTCAGAATCAGTTTGACATTCCAAATTATGTATCTGTCAATTTAGTGAGAAAAAAGATCTCACAGATGGGTAGATTTTCAGGTGGTATCTCGATCTTTGTAAAGAATACTATTTGTAAAAGTATTCAACAGTTACCAAGCACGTCAGAGGATTTTCTATGGGCAAAGTTGTCTTTACAGGATGGCTATTTAATTAATTCAGTGTTAATTTGTGTTGTTTATTTATCGCCAGAAGGCTCATCACAGTATGCAAATGTGGAAATGTTTCAAGTGCTAGAAAATGAACTTGCTTATTTCTCAGCCATTCAAAAAGACTGTCCTGTTATTATATGGGTGATTTTAATGCCCGTACTGGCTGTCTCTCCGATACCATGGAGTGTGATATGAGATTTTTACCAGTCGATGATTGTGATGTAGATCCACCCTTGCCGACTCGTGAGTCACAGATTCTACTGTCAATGAATATGGTAAACGTTAATTGGATTTTTGTAAATGTACCGATTTTAAAATCGTCAATGGCAGATATTTCAAAGACCATGGAAGTGGTGGTTACACATATATTACAAGAAATGAATGGGAGTGTATAGATTATCTTTTGCTATCTTGTCAAGATCTTCACTTATTGTCAGATATGCATATTGATACAAGAGTCGAGTCAGACCACCAACCATTAGTCTTCCAATTGGATTTGTCACCACGTGTTAATACAAAACTGGTTAGTTCTGAACACAGCAATGTTAACAATGCAACCATGTTCAGTTGCAAATGGAATGATAATCTGCGTACCTCTGTCAATAATTTTTGGAGAAGTGCCTCCACAAATGCCATTGTGACTGAAATTAATGGGTTTATCGTTGATGGGAATATTCAAAATGCTGCCATTTGTCTGAGGGACACAATCCATAAATCACTTGCCTGCATGAAGAAAAATGTTACGATTAAAAAAGGTCACAGACGGAACAACTGGTGGGATGACGAGTGTTGTGAATTTAAAATGAAAGTTACGAATGCTCTTAAAATCCATAAGGTTAGTCCTACTTCTACCACATTTGACGACTTTAAAGCAAGTCAACGTTCTTATCATAACTTGTTAAAACAAAAAAAGAAAAGCTATGAAGTATTGAACCAGAGAAGATTTGCTGAAGCTGCGCAAGATTCAAATTCAAAGAGGTTTTGGTCCATGTTGAGACCTTACTCCCCAGGTCCTCCAGACACCATTACTGCAAAGGAATGGATCGATTACTTTTCTGTTTTATTTAACACACCTGGCAATTTACATAGTGATTTTCAAGATTTTTATAAGGAAGTTGATGAGTTTGTAAATGATTCTTTTTCATTACACAATGCTGTAAATACTGATAATGAAGACATAGATATTGATATCAGTGTTCTTGATTGTGAAATCACACCTGACGAAGTAGAATCTGCCATTAACAAACTTAATTAGGTAAAGCTGCAGGGGTTGATGGTATTCCTGTAGATTTTTTTAAAACCTCTTGTGGAGAATTCAGAGTGATTTTGTTAAACTTGTTCAACGGAAATCTCAATGCAGGTGTTTTCCCCGAAGAATGGGTCATTGGTATGATTGTCCCTCTTTTTACGAAAGGGGCGCACGATTCTGTCTGTAATCACAGGGGTATAACTTACTTCCTATATAAGTAAGATTTTTTGTAATGTTATTTTTAAGCGTTTAACAAAGTTTGTTGAACTTAACTGTCCAATTACGGAAGCCCAGGCTGGTTTTAGAGAGGGTCACAGCACTGTTGACAACATTTACATCTTAGACTCGGCTATCTGGAAATATTTGTGTAAACATAAATCACGTCTTTACTGCGCTTTATCGATTTCGAAAAAGCATTCGATAGGATAGATCATAACTCCTTATTTTACAAACTCTTAAAACTAGGTATGAAAAGTAATATGTTAAAAGTATTAAAATCAATGTACAAAACTGTCAAATCATGTGTTAGAACACCTCATGGGATTACAGAATTTTTCCAGTGTACTTATGGTGTTCAACAAGGCTCTGTATTATCTCCTCTTCTGTTCAACCTTTTTATTGATGACATAGGTGAAGCTCTTAAGAATGGAATGTATAATGGTATCTATGTAGGAATGTTGAAGCTTTTGTATCTCTGTTTTGCTGACGATTTATCCGTCACAAGTAGTTCTGTAATTGGATTACAAAGGCAACTCGACAAATTGAGCCTTTATTGTAACAAGTGGAAGTTAAGAGTTAACGTATCTAAGACCAAAATTGTGGTATTTAGGAATGGAGGGAGGTTAAGAAATTATGAAAATTGGAAACTTGATGGGGTGCACGTTGAAACTGTGTCGTATTTTAACTACCTTGGCCTGACCTTGTCATGTTATGGAATTTGGTCAAAGGCACAGGAAAACTTAGCTAAACAAGGTAGAAAGGCTATGTACAGTATTAAAAGTTATCTTAGTAAATTTAAAAATGTAAATATTAATTTAGCTTTACGTATTTTTGACTGTAAAATCCTTCCGATACTTATGTACGGAAGCGAGGTTTGGGGATATCATGATGGAAATGATGTTGAAAGGGTTCATACAGAATTTTGTAAACACATTCTAAAGGTCAGTTCAGGTGCAAGCAATCTTGCTGTCCTGGGTGAACTTGGTCGACAATCTTTGAAAACACTCTGCCTTCCACGTATTATGAAGTATTGGTTGAAATTACTTCACAGTGATAATAATAGTTACATTAGACAATGTTACAACTATCAATATGAAATGGCTGAGAAGGGCTACCACTGTTGGGCCAAAAAGGTCAAAGAGCTTTTGTTCAATTTTGGTTTTGGCATAGCATGGGATATGCAGACTGTAGGCAATGAATTAGTTTTCATTTCTACTTTTAAACAGAGGTGCCTTGATATCGGTAGTCAACTATGGTCATGTGATCTAGCCAACTCCTCAAAGCTGGACTCATATCGGGTTTTTAAAAAATATTTGACTTTCGAAAAGTATTTTAGTAGTGTAAATGTTGAAATATTTAGAACAGCTCTTTGTAGATTAGAATTTCTAACCATAACCTGCTTATTAAAAGTGGCCGTTGTGAAGGTCTAGCCAGAGAAAATAGAATATGCCAGTTATGTAATTTGCAATGTGTTGAAACAGAATTTCACTTCTGCTTTATTTGTCCCGTGTATGACGATTTAAGGAAAAAATTCCTCTCGCCTTTCTTTTATGAACAACCATCAGTGATTAAATATACCAGCCTATTAAATTCCCAGAACCCTCATACTTTAATAAACTTGTCAAAGTTTATTTACCATAGTTTCAAGTTACGAGATGGTCTATTGCAGACAAATTGATATTACACATGGATTTTCTGAATTTTCTCAATTCTTTGTATAATGTAACCATTTTCAAGTAGTAAGCCCCACTGTATCTGTCTGTATATTTATTTTCACTTATTGTATAAAAGGCTGGAGGCCTGCAATACTGAATAAAGAAAAGAAAAAAATAAAAAAAAAAATAATATATATATATATATATATATATATATATATTATTACACACTCTAAGACAGAGAGATTCACGGGAATGCAGACCAGGCATGTCATCGAATATGTCTTCTGACCTCCAAAGTGCAGGTCTCGAGGGGGTATGCTACTCGCTACTATAATTCAAACGTAAATACAACAATTTACAGGCACTTATCTATTTAAGAAACCATTGCAAAGACTATTACACACCCAGAAATGTCACACACACACGTATACAGACACACACACACACAATAACATACATGGACGTAGTATGTCCTTTAGTGCATCAACCGATAAACAGCCCTAGATCAATAAGATAGCGTTATTGACACTGTCTTCCGTTTGGGTAGGAAGCTCGACACGCCACATTTGACAGCAGTAAGACAAGACGGCACCTGGATCTGCGACTTTAGTGATATTAGCATAAAATTTGCATAATCACGTTTCCAACGGGAACTAAAACATCACGTCATTCGCGAGAAAGGCGTTCTAAGAATGTGTGCATGCCCACACTGTAAACATTACCTAAGGAACCGTGACCCAGTACGATCACAGCTTTGTTTTCATGTTCTCATTCGTATTTTTCGTTCCGTCTGTTTGCTTGCCAGGCTCTGTTTGAGTTACACGGTTCTTACTTAATTTCATACTCTCCTGTCAGGAATCTGACTGTCCGCACTTTTAGCCATTTACCAAAAATTTGCAGTTATCTATTATGTCTAATCCATCGTTTTTTTCTGAACGCCGCGCGGTACGGAGCTGACATCATGACATGTAAGCTTATTGTTTGTACTTTGTGGAAGTCTGTGTTGTACAGATTAGCGATAAATGCTCGATCAAGAGTTAGAAAGAGTGTTAACGTTATAGATCATCCGTGTTTTTTATCATAACTATCTATAAGAACTTTCATTTTGAGAATTCAATCTTCAGAAAAAACAGTGACATGTTTTAGAATGGAGATAAACAAAAGCCACTTCCATAATCTACTTCAGACCATACAGAACTGAGAATTTTGACTATTTTGAATAGAGAATGCTTTATTCACACCATAATACTGGCAGACTTCAAACAATTTTAAATGTATGTGTATACCTTAGAGGCACTAAAAACATAAATATTTTAAATCCACATTGAGTATAAGCTCAAAGCAACAAGAGGCTCCTGTCACAAAGATATTACTCTTTAGTTATTGGTGCCTTATATATTTATATGCCTCTGATACATTCAACATTGTAATAACAAATCAAAACAAGATAATTTCAAACATAGACCCTAGGGTCTATCATTCTAAGTATCCTCATAACTATCTTATGGAGCATTTGATAGGCTGTCCGATTTGAACAACAGCTGAAGCTTCCTGATAAGGATAAGGCAGACGATTTTGATACTCCTGTAGATTTCACACTTAACTCTGATATACAGCATATATCTGGAAAATAATGACCAAAAATTTTGATTTTGTTAATCAAAAAATGACAATGTCATCATCCTTTGTCCATGTTTCAATTTTTATTTATGGCTTTTACAGTTCTTTTGAATAATATATGCTATTTTAGTTTTAACAACTTCAAATACTCACAAATTTATGTGCACCTCTCTCAGTTGGTGGAAATTCACATTATTATATATAATATAATAATCCATTGTGGTATAAGTGCTTTTGAAATATTAGTTTAAATCAGGTAACTCAGAATATCTGTAGCTGAATTTGACAATTTTGCCTTTTCGCATTTGATTCTGTGACTGCCATCAATAAAAAAGAAAGAAAACAGGGCAGTCATGTTGAGGGCGCTGCACAGGCAAGCACCATTTCACCTCTTTCCTTGCGGACAAAGCCGCCTCTAAGAAATTAGTTCTATTTTCGATATGGGTTTCGATGTGTCAGATTCTCATTTTTACTCAGAGATTGACGCTTGAACTTGAATAAGAATTTTTCCGAAACAGATTGTCGTACTTCGTAACTTAATCCGTGTCAAAGATGATACACGTGGTTTACTTCAGATTTGTACTGTATTGCTACGCTTTTGCCACTACGGGACAGAGAAAGCTGAAGAAACTTTGCACTCGTCAAACTTTCTCCTCGTATCAGAATTGTCCTGATTCCAAGGCCTTACAGGTCGCCAGCGAGGTAAATATACATTTCATGTGGTATTTGTCATGAATAGAATTTTACCTACAGTGTATTTTCGCTCAGAATTTACTAATTTGAGTCTTGACTTCATCGTGAATTAGCCAGACAAGTACAGTGTATATGATCCATGCACTTGACTGTTCGATCCTTTGTCTGATCAAATTACAAGACTTCGTTTGCAAATCAGTTTTCAACGAAATCATCTTCGCTTTCCTTTGATTGTACTTTAATTAGTATGTTTTTGACACATCGTATTTTCGCATTGTATTCCAGTTTTTACGGTCTTTTATGGTCTTATATTTCTGGTACTTCGAAACGTGTAGACATCACTTTCAACGGTACAATCGTCTATGTACAACTTAGTGTTTGTCATCGTAATAAACAGAAGTGACATCAGATCAGTATACAAGAACTCGTCTCAGACTTGTTTTATTCGATAAGGCTTTGGCAATCACAGTAAAAACTCGCTGGCGACCTGTAAGGCCTTGGAATCAGGACAATTCTGATACGAGGAGAAAGTTTGACGAGTACAAAGTTTCTTCAGCTTTCTCTGTCCCGTAGTGGCAAAAGCGTAGGAATACAGTACAAATCTGAAGTAAACCACGTGTATCATCTTTGACACGGATTAAGTTACGAAGTACGACAATCTGTTTCGGAAAAATTCTTATTCAAGTTCAAGCATCAATCTCTGAGTAAAAATGAGAATCTGACACATCGAAACCCATATCGAAAATAGAACTAATTTCTTAGAGGCGGCTTTGTCCGCAAGGAAAGAGGTGAAATGGTGCTTGCCTGTGCAGCGCCCTCAACATGACTGCCCTGTTTTCTTTCTTTTTTATTGATGGCAGTCACACTCCCCCTTGAAAATCACTTTGATTTTCCAACACAAACTGACAAACTACATGACAGTGAATTTTTTCAAACTTGATGCAGCCAGAGATCTGTCTGGCTCCCACTCACTGTGAGTTAACTTACCTTAAAATTCATCCTGGTCAGCGTTCTCAATGAGTAAAACAAGCTTATGTATGGGTCTTTCTAAAATTACCTCTTTGTTCAATCTCTTACCTTGTTTCGATAGGTGACGATCACCCATGAGAATTTTCACGCGACGGATCAAACCGTCATCATCACATAGAGTTTCAATCACTCTTGCTAACTTCCACTGATTTCTGAAAGTATCATCCTCCCTAAGGAGCACTACATCTCCTACCTTGAGATTTCTTTTCGTGTCTTGCCACTTCTTTTTGGCTTGAAGGTTCAACAAATATTCCTTCCGCCATCTTGACCAAAATACATTTGCGAGATACTGGACTACGCGCCATCTCTTTTTGGCGTACAAGTCTTCTTTGACGAAATTCCCTGGAGGTGGTAGAATCACATCCGATTTCATGGTCAAGAGTTGGTTTGGGGTGAGAGGTGTAGGTCCAGTAGGATCGTTCAAGTTCTCCACAGTCAATGGCCGACTGTTTACAATTGCCATGGCTTCGTACAGGAATGTGCAAAGAGCCGAGGTGTTTAGTCTTGTTCCATTTTGGTCCAAGATCCTGCTAACACGCTTCTGACTGATTTTATCTGGCGTTCCCAGACACCACCATGTGGCTAGCATGGGGAGAGTTGAAGATGAAATCACACTGACGTCTGGATAACTCATCCTTAATCTTTCCTTCATCCATGGACTGTAATCCAACTTGAAGCTCATTTTTGGCTCCCACGAAGTTTGATCCTCGATCACAACGTATGTGTCTCACAGGACCTCTGATTGCGATAAAGATACGAAGACAATTCAGAAATGCATCTGTTGTCATTTCTTCCAAGATTTCGGTGTGTATGGCTCTCAGTGATAAACACGTAAAAATGATACCATATCGTTTTACCTCACTACGACGTTCCTTGACGATGAAAGGACCAAAGCAATCCATACCACAGTATGTGAATGGAGGTGAAGGTTCAAGACGATCCTTTGGCAAATCTGCCATTCTTTGAGTGTTGGCCTTTCCTCTGAACTTTCTACATTGAACACATTTGTAGATAAATGATTCGACTGCAGAACTACAACTTACTATCCAGAATCCACTTGATCTGATTTTGTTTACTGTCATGCCGCGACCCTGGTGGGCTACTTGTTCATGACACCATTTGATGATCAGTGTTGTAACATGACTCCTACGAGGAAGGATGACAGGATGCTTGACGTGGTCAGGCATCGGAGATCTGTCAAGTCTCCCTCCAACTCTGAGTATCTGCTTGTCGTCTAAATATGGGCTCAACGGGAGCAAATGACTATTCCTCTTCACTATCTTGGTCTCTTGCCTTCTAGGGTAGGCTTCTTCAAAGCATGTATTTCTTCAACAAACACTTCTTGTTGAGTCCACTTGACTATTGCCATGGTTGCTTTCTGTTTAGCTTTCCTGGCGTAGCACTTTCTTGGTTTCTTTTCTTGGCGATGTATCTGTACAATACTGCAACCGCAGTTATTGCTCTATTCCATTTTGAAAATCTTTCTATACGCTCTATCATTGATGAAAATGTTTGCTGTGTAGTCGCTAACGTTCTCGTAGTCTTTAACTCTGGATCGTCTGCAGGAATATCCCTACTCGTATGGCTGGGTGCGGGAAATTCCTTGTCCCATAGAAAGGTTGGTCCCTTGAACCAATTCGAATGTATCATGTCGTTTACACCAAGTCCACGAGATGCATGGTCTGCTGGGTTTTCCTTGGTGCTGATATAATGCCATTGCTCTGGCTGAGATGATTCTTTGATTCTTTGTATGCGATTGGCCACAAATATGTGAAAGCGACGTGCATCATTGTTCAGATAGTCGAGAACTATCTTCGAGTCTGTCCAGAAGAAGTTCTCAATGGTTTCGTAGTCTAATTCCTTATTCAAGAAGTTACTGACTTGAACTGAGACGAGCGCTGCTTGAAGCTCTAATCTTGGAATTGTTACGGGTTTCAAGGGGGCAACTCTCGACTTCCCCATCACGAGTGAACAATGAATGTTGTCCTTACAATCGACAAGCCTTAAATAGGAGCTTTGTCCATAGCCTTTCAGGCTTGCATCCGAAAAATGGTGGAGCTCAATCTTCTTAACAGTTCCAAAACTGTCTGGTTTGAAACATCTTCTTATCTGAAGTTCATCTAATTCTCGAAGTTCAGAAAGCCATGATTCCCACTTCGGTCGTAAGTCATCTGGTAAGGGGTCATCCCATTCTGTTCCCTTCTTACACATTTCTTGTAGGATTCGTTTTCCTCGAAGTACGAAAGGGGCGAGAAAACCGAGTGGGTCGAATACTGAGGCTACCGCAGATAATATTCCGCGTCGAGTAGAAGTATGCTCCTTAACAACAGGCGAGAAGTGGAATGTGTCTGACTCAGCACACCACTCAATTCCCAGAGCTCTCTCTATGGGAAGTTCATTGAAGGACAAGTCTAGATCCTTGACATTCTTGGCGCGCTCTGATATGGGTACAGATTCCATTGTGGTTCTGTCATTCGATATGAATTTGTGTAATCGAAGATTTCCTTCTGCACACAGGTTGCGAACATTCTTAATTAGTTGAATGGCTTCTTGTGGGACTCTAAACTTTCGAGTCCATCGTCTACATAGAAATTTCTGGAGACAAAGTTGACTGCTTTCTCTCCGTATTGAGGATTATCCTTTGCCACTTGTTTAAGTCCATAGTTTGCGCATCCTGGCGAGGATACAGCGCCGAAAAGGTGAACTTTCATCCTGTATGTGGCTGGTTTAGAGTCGAAATCACTATCTTTCCACCAAAGGAATCGAAGATAGTCTCTATCATCTTCATTTACTCTAAATCTGTGGAACATCCGTTCAATGTCACACATAATAGCCACATTTTCCTTTCGAAATCGGCAAAGTACACCAATCAGGGGGTTCATCTGGTCTGGTCCCTGTAGTAAGTGGTCATTAAGGCTGGTTCCTCTAAATCGTGCACTGCAGTCAAATACGACACGAATCTTGCCAGGTTTTTTGGGGTGGTACACACCGTGGTGGGGTATATACCATGTTGATCCATCCTCCTGCTCTTGTTCATTAACTAACTCTGCATCTCCCGCTGTGATGATATCTTGCATGAATTGCATGTAGTCATTTCGGTATTTAGGATTCGACTTGAATCGACGTCTAAGGTACTGCAGTCGTTGTTCTGCCATCGATTTATTGTTCGGAAGTGGTGGTTTGTCTCGTTTAAATGGAAGGGGCATGGTATAGAAACCGTCCGTCTCTTTGGAGATGCTATTTTCAATGATCCTCATGAAACGAATGTCCTCCTGTGACATGGTAACATCTTCAGCTCGGGTTTCGTTAAAGTCTGATTCGAGTATTTTCACAATGTCCGAAGGTTCGATGAACTGTTCTCTTGCTGAAGTCTTAAAGGCATAGCAAACGTCCTGCGGAAGATGCCCGTCCGTGTTGACACTGGGTTGCATGTTATCTGGTATTGTCTTCGTAAGTATTCGATGAGTTACACTGAAAACATCTTTATCATCCTCAGACTGTGTTAGTTGTCCAACGATGCTCCATCCGAGGTCCGTTTCTACTGCGAATGGCTGATTGCCCTCCCCGGTAATGCAGCTGCGAGGTGCCAGGGCCTGTGGGCAATCATAACCGATCAGTAGACCTACTTCGCATTTCTTCAAAGGCTGTACGAGATGAGCAATTTGTCTGAGATGAGGCCATTCGTTGGCAATATCAGGAGTGGGTATGTGTGATTCCTCTACGGGAATATAATCAAGTGAATATGTTGTAGGTAATGATATCACTGTGTGTGAATCAAATCCACGAACTCTGAGGTACGAATATCGTCGACAAGTTACTGCTCTGTTGCTTGTCGTCATAGTGGTTAATCTGAGATTAGTCGGTTCTGATGCTGTGTTCAGCTGTTGTCCAATGTGATTGAGTACGAAAGTAGTATCTGACTGGGTATCCAACAGTGCATATACTAATATTTCTTTATTGGTTCCTCATGGCTTGATATCCACACAGGGAACAATCATTGACGAAATGGGTTTGC
The DNA here is from genome assembly GCF_041260155.1 of Ptychodera flava. Taxonomy (NCBI): domain Eukaryota; kingdom Metazoa; phylum Hemichordata; class Enteropneusta; family Ptychoderidae; genus Ptychodera; species Ptychodera flava. Next base: position 9,929,860 of record NW_027248280.1, on the reverse strand, counting down.
CTTGAGGACGAGTGACGCCATAGCAACCGGCTTTCTTTGTTTCACCATTATCCTCCTTGTCAGGATCTTGCACTTGAGCAACATCATCTGCTTCGTTCGTGCGGGGCTTCGTCTTTGGAATGGACATTTTCTCTTCACTGTGCAAGCTGGTTGGATGCTTCTTACCGCATTTCTTACACTTGCAGCGAGCAGGGCAGTTCCTTGATACATGACCTTTACCCAAGCAACCAAAGCAATAGCCACCTTTCTTGACAAAATCTTGCCTTTCTGTCATTGGCTTTGCTTTGAATGCTTCACATTCTTGGATGGTGTGTCCATTTTTCTTACAGAACTGACATGATTCAGTATCTGTTGTCGGCTTTGATGAAGTGGATAAAGTGTGTCCACCTGGTTTTCGCTTTCTGGTCGTGCCATTTGAAGTTCCTTGTTGATCCTTGTCCGTTGATGGTCTCAGAGATCCAAGTGATGTTAATGGATCACATGCAATATCTGCCTCTTCCTGTATGAACCCAACAAAGTTCTCAAATGGCGGGTACGTATTTGTAAGTTTCTTTACCCTTGCGACCACTCGACTCCATCGAGTAACAACCCAATCGGGTAGCTTTTGGAGCATTTTTCTGTTTTCTCTCACATCATTCAAGACTGCTAGGTCTGGTATATCTTTCATGGCTACTTGACACTGCTTGAGAAAGTCTGAAAATTTTCGCAGTGCCATGCTGTCCTTGCCTGAAATTCTTGGCCAGGTTTCTATTTTGTTTCTGAAAGCTTCTGTTACTGTGAATGGGTTTCCATACCTTTCGTTGAGAATAGCCTTAGCTTCTTCGTATGCCTGTTCGCTTCTTAGGAGAAAGCATCCTCCTACGGCTTCTTTGGCTGGGCCTCCTAGATATTTTTTCAAGTAGTGGATTCTTTCAAGAGGTGGTACGCCGCGTAATTCAACTAAGGTGGTAAAGGATGATAACCAATCTGGATAGGCTAACGGGTCTCCTGTGAATATTGGTGGTTCAGGTGTTGGCAGTCGGCTCAATGATACAGAATTGTCCTGATTCCAAGGCCTTACAGGTCGCCAGCGAGTTTTTACTGTGATTGCCAAAGCCTTATCGAATAAAACAAGTCTGAGACGAGTTCTTGTATACTGATCTGATGTCACTTCTGGTTTATTACGATGACAAACACTAAGTTGTACATAGACGATTGTACCGTTGAAAGTGATGTCTACACGTTTCGAAGTACCAGAAATATAAGACCATAAAAGACCGTAAAAACTGGAATACAATGCGAAAAATACAATGTGTCAAAAACATACTAATTAAAGTACAATCACAAGAAAGCGACAATGATTTCGTTGAAAACTAATTTGCAAACGAAGTCTTGTAATTTGATCAGACAAAGGATCGAACAGTCAAGTGCATGGTGATTGCCAAAGCCTTATCGAATAAAACAAGTCTGAGACGAGTTCTTGTATACTGATCTGATGTCACTTCTGGTTTATTACGATGACAAACACTAAGTTGTACATAGACGATTGTACCGTTGAAAGTGATGTCTACACGTTTCGAAGTACCAGAAATATAAGACCATAAAAGACCGTAAAAACTGGAATACAATGCGAAAAATACAATGTGTCAAAAACATACTAATTAAAGTACAATCACAAGAAAGCGACAATGATTTCGTTGAAAACTAATTTGCAAACGAAGTCTTGTAATTTGATCAGACAAAGGATCGAACAGTCAAGTGCATGGATCATATACACTGTACTTGTCTGGCTAATTCACGATGAAGTCAAGACTCAAATTAGTAAATTCTGAGCGAAAATACACTGTAGGTAAAATTCTATTCATGACAAATACCACATGAAATGTATATTTACCTCGCTGGCGACCTGTAAGGCCTTGGAATCAGGACAATTCTGATACGAGGAGAAAGTTTGACGAGTACAAAGTTTCTTCAGCTTTCTCTGTCCCGTAGTGGCAAAAGCGTAGCAATACAGTACAAATCTGAAGTAAACCACGTGTATCATCTTTGACACGGATTAAGTTACGAAGTACGACAATCTGTTTCGGAAAAATTCTTATTCAAGTTCAAGCATCAATCTCTGAGTAAAAATGAGAATCTGACACATCGAAACCCATATCGAAAATAGAACTAATTTCTTAGAGGCGGCTTTGTCCGCAAGGAAAGAGGTGAAATGGTGCTTGCCTGTGCAGCGCCCTCAACATGACTGCCTGTTTTCTTTCTTTTTATTGATGGCAGTCACACTCCCCCCTTGAAAATCACTTTGATTTTCCAACACAAATTTTCAAACTACATGACAGTGAATTTTTTCAAACTTGATGCAGCCAGAGATCTGTCTGGCTCCCACTCACTGTGAGTTAACTTACCTTAAAATTCATCCTGGTCACCGTTCTCAATGAGTAAAACAAGCTTGTGTATGGGTCTTTCTAAAATTACCTCTTTGTTCAATCTCTTACCTGTTTCGATAGGTGACGATCACCCATGAGAATTTTCACGCGACGGATCAAACCGTCATCATCACATAGAGTTTCATTCACTCTTGCTAACTTCCATTGATTTCTGAAAGCATCATCCTCCCTAAGGAGCACTACATCTCCTACCTTAAGATTTCTTTTCGTGTCTTGCCACTTCTTTTTGGCTTGAAGGTTCAACAAATATTCCTTCCGCCATCTTGACCAAAATACCTTTGCGAGATACTGGACTACGCGGTCCAGTGACTGCCATCAATAAAAAGAAGAAAACAGGGCAGTCATGTTGAGGGCGCTGCACAGGCAAGCACCATTTCACCTCTTTCCTTGCGGACAAAGCCGCCTCTAAGAAATTAGTTCTATTTTCGATATGGGTTTCGATGTGTCAGATTCTCATTTTTACTCAGAGATTGACGCTTGAACTTGAATAGGAATTTTTTAGAAACAGATTGTCGTACTTCGTAACTTAATCCGTGTCAAAGATGATACACGTGGTTTACTTCAGATTTGTACTGTATTCCTACGCTTTTGCCACTACGGGACAGAGAAAGCTGAAGAAACTTTGCACTCGTCAAACTTTCTCCTCGTATCAGAATTGTCCTGATTCCAAGGCCTTACAGGTCGCCAGCGAGGTAAATATACATTTCATGTGGTATTTGTCATGAATAGAATTTTACCTACAGTGTATTTTCGCTCAGAATTTACTAATTTGAGTCTTGACTTCATCGTGAATTAGTCAGACAAGTACAGTGTATATGATCCATGCACTTGACTGTTCGATCCTTTGTCTGATCAAATTACAAGACTTCGTTTGCAAATCAGTTTTCAACGAAATCATCTTCGCTTTCCTTTGATTGTACTTTAATTAGTATGTTTTTGACACATTGTATTTTCGCATTGTATTTCAGTTTTTACGGTCTTTTATGGTCTTATATTCTGGTACTTCGAAACGTGTAGACATCACTTTCAACGGTACAATCGTCTATGTACAACTTAGTGTTTGTCATCGTAATAAACCAGAAGTGACATCAGATCAGTATACAAGAACTCGTCTCAGACTTGTTTTATTCGATAAGGCTTTGGCAATCACAGATTCCATTACAAACAGAGACTTTAGGACCTGGAACATTTTAAACACAATCAAATCAATATATATATGACGACGTTGACCAAACTTTTCATCGCCTTCAGTAACCAAAGAAACTCTACCGAACGCGAGAAATTTTATTTGATTGGTGGTCGACAGAATTTTACTGATTTTACAACCAGTAAAAAAGGTCGAAGTATCTACATGTTGACGTATCGTTTTCCGGACGAGCCTTTCTCTAAAGAGGAATATCAAGAAAAATGGACGTCCCGAAACGCTCAAATCTGTGATTTTTGAAGGGGTGTAATGCCCCTAGAGAAAAAACAAACATCAAATCATTCCGGTCGATCCCTAGCCTGGTTCAGTAAATAAAACACTGAGCAAGTATTTTGATTCAATTGTAGCAATTTAAAACGCCTTAGGGTTTTGAACTATCGACTACCTAATTTGCATATCTATGTCGTCACCGGGGTCGCGCTGACAACGCGACTTGTTTTTGACGTCTCTCCGCATTTTTGAAATGTGTGCCAAGCGTTTTCTCAAAAGTCAACGGACAGATCGGAAAACACCCATAGCAACCACACAAACGATTATGTTGCTCCATCTTTTTTTATAATTTGCTCATCAACAGCGCCATCAGGCAGCCACTTACAGACAACAAAATAAAAAAGAAAGATAAAATACACTAAACTTTAAACAAGCATTAAGCACTCTAAAAATCAAAAATGACAAAAACAATTTCACATGACTTTTAAAAGTTGAATGAAATTCTTCAAAAACATCGACATCGCAAACCTTTTCAATCAGATCATTAAAAAGTCGTGACGTACGTCCAATCAGGTCATTTTTTGTGACATCACTCTACAATAAGGGATGTGTAATAGAGGTCTATATGTCTAGCAGAGTATGTAGGTACGCATAGACCATAAAAACCTGTACAATCTGCAGAGTCATGAGAAGATAAAAGGCATTTACGCACAAACATACAATCAAATACTTTCCTGCGTAAAAACTTAAAAAATTACAGAGCAAGTTATAGTCACAATTACACCAAGATGAAAAGTCACTGTGACATCCCTGTTTATGATGTTAATATCTAAGAAGACGTTTCTGAATTGACTCAATACGGTTTTCCTGACTCTCAGAAATTGAATTGAAAATGACTGTATTATATCTAAAATTGGACGCACCATAGTAATAAACAGGTGTCGAAGGACAGCAACTTGAGTAATCAAATTAAAATTGCGTTTAATGAGACCAATTATGGGATTAGCTTTACCCACAATAGAGTCAATGTGATGAAAAGAGTGAGTTTTGAAATAAAAAATGATACCCAAATCGTTAATGTGATAAACATGATCAAGCAAACAATTATCCACATGGTAATTAAACGTAATAGGTTTCTTTTTAAGGTGATGGTAAGTACCTTACATTTGCTGGCATTCAAATCTAAGCGCCAATTTTTTGACAACGGAACAAGTTTTTCTACAGACTTTTGTAAGTGCTTGCTATTATCGAGAGTTTTAACACGACTGAAAAGTTTGGTATGGTCTGCAAACAGCAAAGACGGAACAGATACAGTCATCGGCAAGTCATTTATGTATAATAGAAAAAGTAAAGGCCCAAGAATGGAACCTAACCTTGTGGCACATCGGATGTTATCTGACAACAAGTCGACGCTGCTCCATTTACTAGGACACATTGCTGTCTATTATTCAATTAACATTTTAACCATTTCAGAATATTCTGATGAATGCCAAAAAAAACTGTAATTTGTAGAGCAGGAAAACGTGATCAACTCTATCAAATGCCTTGCTGAAATCTGTATAGATAATATCAAGTTGTTGTTTACTTTCTATTGCTCAATAGCATTTTTCACAAGAACAGCAAGATTGGTTGTGCAAGAGCGCTGTCGAACAAAACCATGCTGTTTTGTTGTGATAACTGGACTAACACGAGTATAAATATTATCACAGATTAGCCTTTCAAACAATTTGCTATAGTTGGAAGCAGTGAGACTGGCCTATAATTACTGACCTGTTCCCTGCTTCCAGACTGGTGTATTGGTATTACATTTGTCCTTTTCCAGATGTCAGGAAAACGCTGTTGAGAGAGTGATGTTACAAATAGCCTCCAAACTGGGACTGTTACTCCAATTGAACATTTTGATAAAACATGATTACTAATATTATCAGCACCCTGGGCCTTCTTAACATTAATGTTCGACAACAGGTCATACATCTGTTCTGTACTGATTTCAAAATTTTGCATAACCTTGTCAGAAAATTGTGGTCCATCAAGGTTGGTAACATCAAATGTGTGGTCTGACTTAATAAAGACAATTCAAAGTAGCTGTTGAAGAGCTCAGCCTTACTTTTTGATCAATGGCATTAAGATCACCATGTTTCATTACGGGAAAAGAAGTACTATTCGTTGAACGTGCCCTGACCAAGGACCAGAAGCGCTTATCATTATTTAATATATTATCAGCTACCGTATTAATATAAGTTTTGTATTTATTTACTCTTTGACAATTTCTTAAAAGTTGACCTCCTAATACGAAATAACTCAATATATCACATGATCTATCATATTTCAAACGTCTGAATGAATTCTCTTTTTCTCTGAGAGCTGCAATCAGTTCCTTGTCATACCAACAGGAAAGAAACGATTGGCCTGAATAGTGGAATATAGTCCTTGACAGCAGCAGACACTAGGTCATAGAATAAATCGACTGATTCATTAATGTGTGAACCATCGAGTAGACACCAAGGCATCAATTCTAAAACTCTGTTGAGAGCAGAAAAATCTGCCTTTTTGAAGTTGTAAACGAGCCGATTGTCACGAATAGACTTTGACTATATATGTTTGTAACTACAAGAAATTGACTCGTGATCTGATACAAGAACATTTAAACCAGATTGAACATTTGAAATTTGTGATGAGCACAAAATCAAATCCAAAACATGGTTGTTGCAAGTGTTTAACAAATTACACTGGTGAAGATTACAAGAATTTAAAATGACATCAATAAAATAAGTACTCAACGTATCCATAGGAGTGTTGAGGCATGCAGGGCAAAGTTTGTCTAGGTAATGTTGGGAGATTAAAATCTCCCACAATTAAAAGATCACTGGTGGTACGTGTAGCCAGATTCAGAGAATGTGATAAGCCGCGTAAAGTTTGGATGTCAGTATTAGGTGGCCTATAAAGACACAAAGCAGCAAATGTTTCTTCCTCGACAAATCATTTGTACCCAAAGTGCTTCGCCGTCTTCTTGTTCAAGATCAAGACGACGTTAGGCCGGGATATTATCCGATAATAGTAAGAGAACTACGCCACCTCTTTATCAATACGATCTCGACGGAAGATTGTAAAAGGTGGAATATTTAGTTCAGAGTTTACAACAGAGTCGTTTAGCCAAGTTTCTGTAAATGCAAATGCGTTATAGTTCCCAGGGGCTGCAAGATTTAAATGTTTAAGATGGTTCGAATGAGATTATCCAAAGTTACCAACAACTTATACTTAAATTAAACATTGTCTTAGAGACGTTTTGTGGGAAAAATGATTTTAACCGAAATGGGAAACACTGCCCTCACAATTTGCACTATGCAAACATGACGTAAGCTACCATTAATAACTTGCACCACAAGTTTATCCCATTATTACGTGGCCGAGTGACTTTGGTCGTCATCTTTCATTACTGATATTGTTCTTGACGATCGTTGCTAACCGTGTTACTCGTGCGTGTGGTCAGTATTGACGCACATACACGCGAGAGGTATGTCATGATTCGGCATACATTTAATCATTATAATTCCACATGGAAACAATGTTCTACAATGTTCGGTTATCTACCGAGGCCGTGTTCACAAAAGAAGTTAGGGGGCTGGAGGAATTCAGGGTAGATTCGAAAGTTTTGGGGTAGTGGAGGGGGGACTTGAAAGTTTTGCTCCGCCTATAGGGGACATAGAAATGTTTTAGTTCCTCTTTGTTACGATGGGCAATTCAAATTCAATGAAAATTTTATAACATCTTAATGTCACTCAATTGTTTAATTTTTAAATAATTCAAGAATATCCAGAACCATTTTGTCGCATGTCATTGCTTTTTTTCTCGGAAAAATAAAAAATGATGAATTTTCGTACGTAAAAAAATCAAACAAGTAGGACTATTATTGGGCCAAAGCTGCAACGGCTGTCTCCAAACAGACTTAGAATTGTAAACCCACTCGAACCCGTACAATTACCTATACTAATTACTTTGGAATACACGATTCATTGTTGAGATTACTCGTGCCGAAGTGTATGGAAATGATTTCGTTACACGACGTTTGGAGGTTCCGCGTACTGTCTGGAAGCAGCATTTGACCCCGTTATGGCAGTAGAAACTGCACATCTACCGCATGAAAGTATCCACGTGCGTCAAAAGTTGGGCTGCGATGGGGTCGAGATACACAAATAGAAACCAAAACAGATTTTGAAAGGGGTAGAATTACGTGCAGTAATGTCACTGTACGAAAGTCAAATTTTTCATATGCTTTACCTGGGTGGTAACAGTTGACGAAGTACTACCTTTAAACCACATTTGCCGGGTTGCCTAGGCAAACATGGAAAAAAGTGGTACTTCGTCAACTGTTTCCACCCGGAGCATATGACAAATTTGACTTTTCGTACAGTGGATTTTGCTTGCTCACATGAACGAGCACATCGGAGATAGAAGTAAAAAATCTTACGACCTTATGTAGAACGACAAGAGGGTAAATTCACTATTGTTTGAGAAGAGGTGACAAACCTTATATTCTTTTGGTATCTAAAAGGTTTTCAGTATACTTGAATTATGAAAAGTCACGTGTATGCAATTTTTGCCGGAAAATGCTGCAAAAATATCATACAGCAGGAGTTATGAAAAATGCAAAAGTTTACTCATATCACCATTGTGAGAAGACTTGTAATTTTACGAAAGGTAATTCAATCTATTATGATTTGCCGGCAATGTATATTTCAAAAATTGTCTTCCATGAACACAAAATGAGAATATAGTATGACCGTGGTTTGGCAACTTCATTGCTATTTGTGTAATAAATTTTAATGACCTTGTAATAGATCGATTACTTTATATTCAATAATCTTATTCTTCAAAAATTCCCAAGGCGAAGCCAAGCCAGCGGAATTTCACACTACTTAATGCTTTACAACACAGTCAGATATTTGTCGCATCAGTATCTGCAGCAGTTTTCGTCACATTTGATGCAGTTATTTCAGAGTTATATGAGTAATTATAAAACTTCATATAATATGCAAATGAGCTATTTATAAACATGACACTGCTCAATGCTTATCAGTACAGTAAGATATGTACATTTAAGCTGACCAAGAGAATTAGTACTGATTTTGTGGCAATAGATCAGCATGATTTGAAAAACGCGTTTCATTAATCTCATTTACAATACTAATACTTCATTTTTTCGCCAATCAATAGAGATACAGAAATGATTTTGAGATAACTTCATCTTTTAACGTAATTTAACGTCAAATATTACAACAACTAAATCGCACCGTTTTTCGCCTGGCATTATGTTATGCATATTATAAGTGAACTATCACTAGACAAATATAAAGCATTCATAACATTGAATAGTAAAGAAGTAATATTTGTAAAAGCAGACTTCAAGCATTTGCGGTAGAAGTACAGTTGATTGATATAAAAGTCTCTGAATGTCACCATTAGCCAGTCGGCCACCTTCCTCACTGCTACCGCTACCTGCGCTGTGCTAACGATATGGTCAGGTAAGGGCCACCGCTTTAATAAGAATTTTGACAGAATATTAATGTCAGCGGACAGTCACTTGTAGGGAACGGAAAAGTCACCAATAATGTTTTGGTGTTACCGTATTGCTTAAAAATAATTCCCCCAGAGTACTCTGAAACTTAGGCAATCTCTCGAATGATAGAGAGAGGAACTTGTTCATCCTTGCTTTACAATGTATGCTATATTATGTTCGACAACTAAGGTGCGCTCTTATTTGAACTGTAGGTAGACAAACTGGTCCTGCTGGCAGTTTGACACTGCACAGGGTAAATCTTACTTGCCGCAAATGTTGGTAAATAATGTTATTTTTGTAGTAATCATATAAATGATGCGAGTTTTAAGAAAAAAATCCCCTCATCAGTTGAATTAATTGCATTGTTTCAGAATAAATAAAAAGCACTAAACACTGCATTCCTGATTGGAGCTGAAGAGTAGACGCTAATGTTGAAAACCGGATGAAATATCTTCAAGCTGGCCATCCATGAAAGCTTACCTGCTCTCAAAAATTATTTCTCTCGATGGAGACCATCATGCAGTCTTTGATTATCGGTGACTTTTACAAATGCTAGCATACGCAGTCGATTTGTTTGTTCTTGGAACTAATACAGACATGTAATTTTTATTGTTGGTAATCTGCTATTGGTGGATTCCGTACACTGCCTTCTGTAAACACACTCATTGTCATGGCCTGTACGGGAGCTGTTTTCAAACCTACAACGTGTCTCCGAAATGACTTAGATATGGCTCTTTTGTTCGATAGAACTTTAAAATGTACTAAGTTTCTGTTGTAAATCAGCTCTCCCACATTTGTACAGAACATCTTCCAAATATGATGTGTCTTCTGTCGATAGCATATGTCTTTTTCGCATTTCTTGAAAAAAATCAAAAGGATCTTTGCAACTATCTCTTCGTTGTTTCGGAATATTAATTCTTAGGAGATGCTTCATAGTATTAAAGGTATCTGCACATAAGAAACACGAAAGAAAAAGGAAATAAAACAATTATATACAACGTTAAAAGTGTTTTCAGCCAATGACTCCAATTTACAGGACACCAAATATCAATCGATATTTTGGTTAAAATACAGTTCGCGCGACATAAGATGCAAGTAGTACAAACAACAAAATCATTGACAAGTTTCTTCACATATTGAATGGAAAAGTTCGCCGTTTATCGAAACTAATTAACTTCCTTGATTCAAATCACGACATTACACGATACAGGCACCATAATAAATTTATAACAGATATTTAGTCCTTACCGGTTGTAATACTTTGAGATATTTCAACCAATAAAGCAATAAATCGTTCTTCTTTCGTTTTCAAATCATCACCAGTCGACATCGATGGAAGGATAGTTTGAAATGTACTAAGTTTATTTTGTAAATCGGCTCTCCCACATTTGTACAAAACTCTTTCCAAATACGATGTGTCTTCTGTCGATAGTAAAAGTCTATTTCGCATTTCTTGAAAAAGTTCAAAAGGATCTTTGCAACTATCTCTTCGTTGTTTCGGAATATCAATTCTTAGGAGATGCTTCATAGTATTGAAGGTATCTGCACATGAGAACAAGATATGAACTGAATATGCTCACGTGTTTCACAACAGATTCATTAATAGTAGTACGCTTCACAGAAGAATGAGATATATGTTATCACTATATGTAGCAGGTTTGTTTCAACTTCGGACAGTACTCTCACAGTTTAATCACTAATTACAATTTTTTTTAATATGCAAATGAGCTGTTAATTAACTTGGCACTGCTGAATGCTTTATGGGACAAATAGATATCCATCAGATCAACATTTGTAGCATGTTGTATTTAATTTAATGCTGTAATTAACTTGACACTGTTCAATGATTCATAGCACAATTAAATATTTATCAAATCATTATCTGTTGCACGTTTCGCAACATTTTGGGTGCCGAAGTTTTAGAGTTATATACCTAATTACAAATTTTATTAAATATGCAAATGAATCCTTAATTAACTTTACACTACTAAATGCTTTACAACACAGTTAGATATCTGTCGTATCAGTATGTGCAGCAGTTTTCATCACGTTTGATGCAGTTATTTCGGAGTTATATGACTAATTATAAGACTTCATGAAATATGCAAATGAGCTAATTATTAATTTGACACTGCTCAATGATTTTCACTACAATTGGATATTTATCAAATCAACATCTGTAGCAAGTTTCATCAAATTTAACGCTGTAATTTTGGAGTAATATCACTACTTACAAAGGCCATTAAATATGCGAATGAATCCTTAATTAAATTCACACAACTAAATGCTGTACACCACAATAAGATGACTGTCGGATCAGTATCTGCAGCAGATTTCATTATATTTGGTGCGGTTATTTTTGAGTTATATCACTAATTACAAAGCTTCATAAAATATGCAAATGACCTACTCGTTAACTTGACACTGCCAAATGCTTCTCAGTACAATTGGATATTTATCAAAACAATATCTGTACCCAATTTCACTGATTTGGGTGCCGTAATTTCAGAGTTATATACCTAATTACAAAGTTCATTAAATATGCAAATGAACCCTTAGTTAATTTCAAATTACTAAATGCTTTACACTATACAGTTAGATGTCAGTCGGATCAGTATCCGCAGCAGATTTCATCACATTTGGTGAAGTTATATCGGAGTTATATGACTAATTACAAAGCTTCATGAAATATGCAAATGAGCTATTTATTAACTTGACACTGCCTAATGCTTCTAAGTATAGTTAGATATACATCAGATAAATATTTGTCGCAAGTATCATCAAGTTTGGTGCAGTAATTTTAGAGTTATCTCATAATAACAGAAGTTCATTAAATATGCAAATGAGAAGATAATTGACATGACACTCACGTATCATCATAATGTTCTTAGATGTCATCTGTGAAAAGTTTCATGAAATTTTGTGCAGTATTTCTTGACATATGTCTACAATATCATTTCTGTCTCCATAGGGAAACCATTGTACGCAAAAAAAAAAAACAAAAACGGTATTGCACAACTTCATTAAGGTACACGGTCACCGTAAATTTGCATATTCCACAGATGGTAAAGGGGCGGGCTTAGCGTTCTACCCCGTAACACCTGTAGCTGTCGGTCCTCCATATTTGATACGTCAAAGGACATGCAGACGACGCTGATAAGTATACCATGGCTAGTCATGTGGGGCGCCCTTTTTAAAAAGCGGCCATCCGCGTAAAATCTGTGATTGGTTATCAATAAAACAGTGACCGAATACCTTTAATATGCAAGCCACACTAACTAAAATCTAATCAGTTCTTGCAAGCAGCATATGGTACCTGTGTAACAAATCTGACCTGAATCCGTTCAGGTGGTTTTGAGTTATCGTGTAAACAGACAGGCAGAGAGACAGACACACACGCACACACTAACACACACGGACAGACAGACAGACATCGCTATGACATTAGCCCCCGTGTTTACACACGTGAGCCAAAAACGAACAAATAAATCAATAATATACTACATAAAAGCGTTTTCAGCCAATGACTCAAATTTACGGGACACCAAATATCAATCGATATTTTTGGTTAAAATACAGCTCGCGCAACATAAGATGCAAGTAGTACAAACAACAAAATCATTGACAAGTTTCTTCACATATTGAATGGAAAAGTTCGCCGTTTATCGAAACTAATTAACTTCCTTGATTCAAAATCACGACATTACACGATACAGGCACCATAATAAATTTTCATAACAGATATTTAGTCCTTACCGGTTTCAATACTTTGAGATATTTCAACCAATAAAGCAATAAATCGTTCTTCTTTCGTTTTCAAATCATCATCAATCGACATCGATGGAAGGATAGTTTGAAATGTACTAAGTTTCTGTTGTAAATCGGCTCTCCCACATTTGTACAGAACATCTTCCAAATATGATGTGTCTTCTGTCGATAGCATATGTCTTTTTCGCATTTCTTGAAAAAAATCAAAAGGATCTTTGCAACTATCTCTTCGTTGTTTCGGAATATTAATTCTTAGGAGATGCTTCATAGTATTAAAGGTATCTGCACATAAGAAACACGAAAGAAAAAGGAAATAAAACAATTATATACAACGTTAAAAGTGTTTTCAGCCAATGACTCCAATTTACAGGACACCAAATATCAATCGATATTTTGGTTAAAATACAGTTCGCGCGACATAAGATGCAAGTAGTACAAACAACAAAATCATTGACAAGTTTCTTCACATATTGAATGAAAAGTTCGCCGTTTATCGAAACTAATTAACTTCCTTGATTCAAAATCACGACATTACACGATACAGGCCCCATAATAAATGTTATATTAGATATTTAGTCCTTACCGGTTGTAATACTTGAGATATTTCAACCAATAAAGCAATAAATCGTTCTTCTTTCGTTTTCAAATCATCACCAGTCGACATCGATGGAAGGATAGTTTGAAATGTACTAAGTTTATTTTGTAAATCGGCTCTCCCACATTTGTACAGAACTCTTTCCAAATACGATGTGTCTTCTGTCGATAGTAAAAGTCTATTTCGCATTTCTTGAAAAAGTTCAAAAGGATCTTTGCAACTATCTCTTCGTTGTTTCGGAATATCAATTCTTAGGAGATGCTTCATAGTATTGAAGGTATCTGCACATGAGAACAAGATATGAACTGAATATGCTCACGTGTTTCACAACAGATTCATTAATAGTAGTACGCTTCACAGAAGAATGAGATATATGTTATCACTATATGTAGCAGGTTTGTTTCAACTTCGGACAGTACTCTCACAGTTTAATCACTAATTACAATTTTTTTTAATATGCAAATGAGCTGTTAATTAACTTGGCACTGCTGAATGCTTTATGGGACAAATAGATATCCATCAGATCAACATTTGTAGCATGTTGTATTTAATTTAATGCTCTAATTAACTCGACACTGTTCAATGATTCATAGCACAATTAAATATTTATCAAATCATTATCTGTTGCACGTTTCGCAACATTTTGGGTGCCGAAGTTTTAGAGTTATATACCTAATTACAAAATTTTATTAAATATGCAAATGAATCCTTAATTAACTTTACACTACTAAATGCTTTACAACACAGTTAGATATCTGTCGTATCAGTATGTGCAGCAGTTTTCATCACGTTTGATGCAGTTCTTTCGGAGTTATATGACTAATTATAAGACTTCATGAAATATGCAAATGAGCTAATTATTGTCTTGACACTACTCAATGATTTTCACTACAATTGGATATTTATCAATCAACATCTGTAGCAAGTTTCATCAAATTAACGCTGTAATTTTGGAGTAATATCACTACTTACAAAGGCCATTAAATATGCGAATGAATCCTTAATTAATTCACACAACTAAATGCTGTACACCACAATAAGATACTGTCGGATCAGTATCTGCAGCAGATTTCATTATATTTGGTGCGGTTATTTTTGAGTTATATCACTAATTACAAAGCTTCATAAAATATGCAAATGACCTACTCGTTAACTTGACACTGCCAAATGCTTCTCAGTACAATTGGATATTTATCAAAACAATATCTGTACCCAATTTCACTGATTTGGGTGCCGTAATTTCAGAGTTATATACCTAATTACAAAGTTCATTAAATATGCAAATGAACCCTTAGTTAATTTCAAATTACTAAATGCTTTACACTATACAGTTAGATGTCAGTCGGATCAGTATCCGCAGCAGATTTCATCACATTTGGTGAAGTTATATCGGAGTTATATGACTAATTACAAAGCTTCATGAAATATGCAAATGAGCTATTTATTAACTTGACACTGCCTAATGCTTCTAAGTATAGTTAGATATACATCAGATAAATATTTGTCGCAAGTATCATCAAGTTTGGTGCAGTAATTTCAGAGTTATCTCACAAATAACAGAAGTTCATTAAATATGCAAATGAGAAGATAATTGACATGACACTCACGTATCATCATAATGTTCTTAGATGTCATCTGTGAAAAGTTTCATGAAATTTTGTGCAGTATTTCTTGACATATGTCTACAATATCATTTCTGTCTCCATAGGGAAACCATTGTACGCAAAAAAAAACAAAAACGGTATTGCACAACTTCATTAAAGGTACACGGTCACCGTAAATTTGCATATTCCACAGATGGTAAAGGGGCGGGCTTAGCGTTCTACCCCATAACACCTGTAGCTGTCGGTCCTCCATATTTGATACGTCAAAGGACATGCAGACGACGCTGATAAGTATACCATGGCTAGTCATGTGGGGCGCCCTTTTTAAAAAGCGGCCATCCGCGTAAAATCTGTGATTGGCTATCAATAAACATGTGACCGAATACCTTTAATATGCAAGCCACACTAACTAAAATCTAATCAGTTCTTGCAAGCAGCATATGGTACCTGTGTAACAAATCTGACCTGAATCCGTTCAGGTGGTTTTGAGTTATCGTGTAAACAGACAGGCATAGAGACAGACAGACACACACACTAGCACACACGGACAGACAAACAGACATCGCTATGACATTAGCCCCCGTGTTTACACACGTGAGCCAAAAACGAACAAATAAAACAATAATATACTACATAAAAGCGTTTTCAGCCAATGACTCAAATTTACGGGACACCAAATATCAATCGATATTTTCGGTTAAAATACAGCTCGCGCAACATAAGATGCAAGTAGTACAAACAACAAAATCATTGACAAGTTTCTTCACATATTGAATGGAAAAGTTCGCCGTTTATCGAAACTAATTAACTTCCTTGATTCAAAATCACGACATTACACGATACAGGCACCATAATAAATTTTCATAACAGATATTTAGTCCCTTACCGGTTTCAATACTTTGAGATATTTCAACCAATAAAGCAATAAATCGTTCTTCTTTCGTTTTCAAATCATCATCAATCGACATCGATGGAAGGATAGTTTGAAATGTACTAAGTTTCTGTTGTAAATCGGCTCTCCCACATTTGTACAGAACATCTTCCAAATATGATGTGTCTTCTGTCGATAGCATATGTCTTTTTCGCAT
The DNA here is from genome assembly GCF_041260155.1 of Ptychodera flava. Lineage (NCBI taxonomy): Eukaryota > Metazoa > Hemichordata > Enteropneusta > Ptychoderidae > Ptychodera > Ptychodera flava. Next base: position 9,913,408 of record NW_027248280.1, on the reverse strand, counting down.
TTCTTGAAAAAATTCAAAAGGATCTTTGAAACTATCTCTTCGTTGTTTCGGAATATTAATTCTTAGGAGATGCTTCATAGTATTAAAGGTATCTGCACATAAGAAACACGTAAAGAAAAAGGAAATAAAACAATTATATACAACGTTAAAAGTGTTTTCAGCCAATGACTCCAATTTACAGGACACCAAATATCAATCGATATTTTTGGTTAAAATACAGTTCGCGCGACATAAGATTCAAGTAGTACAAACAACAAAATCATTGACAAGTTTCTTCACATATTGAATGGAAAAGTTCGCCGTTTATCGAAACTAATTAACTTCCTTGATTCAAAATCACGACATTACACGATACAGGCCCATAATAAATTTTATAACAGATATTTAGTCCTTACCGGTTGTAATACTTTGAGATATTTCAACCAATAAAGCAATAAATCGTTCTTCTTTCGTTTTCAAATCATCACCAGTCGACATCGATGGAAGGATAGTTTGAAATGTACTAAGTTTCTGTTGTAAATCGGCTCTCCCACATTTGTACAGAACTCTTTCCAAATACGATGTGTCTTCTGTCGATAGTAAAAGTCTATTTCGCATTTCTTGAAAAAGTTCAAAAGGATCTTTGCAACTATCTCTTCGTTGTTTCGAAATATCAATTCTTAGGAGATGCTTCATAGTATTGAAGGTATCTGCACATGAGAACAAGATATGAACTGAATATGCTCACGTGTTTCACAACAGATTCATTAATAGTAGTACGCTTCACAGAAGAATGAGATATATGTTATCACTATATGTAGCAGGTTTGTTTCAACTTCGGACAGTACTCTCACAGTTTAATCACTAATTACAATTTTTTTTAATATGCAAATGAGCTGTTAATTAACTTGGCACTGCTGAATGCTTTATGGGACAAATAGATATCCATCAGATCAACATTTGTAGCATGTTGTATTTAATTTAATGCTGTAATTAACTTGACACTGTTCAATGATTCATAGCACAATTAAATATTTATCAAATCATTATCTGTTGCACGTTTCGCAACATTTTGGGTGCCGAAATTTTAGAGTTATATACCTAATTACAAAATTTTATTAAATATGCAAATGAATCCTTAATTAACTTTACACTACTAAATGCTTTACAACACAGTTAGATATCTGTCGTATCAGTATGTGCAGCAGTTTTCATCACGTTTGATGCAGTTATTTCGGAGTTATATGACTAATTATAAGACTTCATGAAATATGCAAATGAGCTAATTATTAACTTGACACTGCTCAATGATTTTCAGTACAATTGGATATTTATCAAATCAACATCTGTAGCAAGTTTCATCAAATTTAATGCTGTAATTTTGGAGTAATATCACTAATTACAAACGCCATTAAATATGCGAATGAATCCTAAATTTACTTCACACAACTAAATGCTCTACACCACAATAAGATGATTGTCGGATCAGTATCTGCAGCAGATTTCATTATATTTGGTGCGGTTATTTTGAGTTATATGACTAATTACAAAACTTCATAAAATATGCAAATGAGCCATTTATTAACTTGACACTGCTAATGCTTCTAAGTATAGTTAGATATATATCAGATAAATATTTGTCGCAAGTATCATCAAGTTTGGTGCAGTAATTTTAGAGTTATCTCACTAATAACAGAAGTTCATTAATATGCAAATGAGAATATAATTGACATGACACTCACGTATCATCATAATGTTCTTAGATTTTCATCTGTGAAAAGTTTCATGAAATTTTGTGCAGTATTTCTTGACATATGTCTACAATGTCATTACTGTCTCCATAGGGAAACCATTGTACGCAAAAAACAAAAACAAAAACAAAAACAAAACGGTATTGCACAACTTCATTAATATGCAAGCCACACTAACCAAAATCTAATCAGTTCTTGCATGTAGCATATGGTACCTGTGTAACAAATCTGACCTGAATCCGTTCAGGTGTTTTTGAGTTATCGTGTAAACAGGCAGGCAGAGAGACAGACACACACACACTAACACACACGGACAGACAGACAGACATCGCTATGACATTAGCCCCGTGTTTACACACGTGAGCCAAAAACGAACAAATAAAACAATTATTTTCTACGTTAAAAGCGTTTTCAGCCAATGACTCAAATTTACGGGACACCAAATATCAATCGATATTTTCGGTTAAAATACAGCTCGCGCAACATAAGATGCAAGTAGTACAAACAACAAAATCATTGACAAATTTCTTCACATATTGAATGGAAAAGTTCGCCGTTTATCGAAACTAATTAACTTCCTTGATTCAAAATCACGACATTACACGATACAGGCACCATAATAAATTTTCATAACAGATATTTAGTCCCTTACCGGTTTCAATACTTTGAGATATTTCAACCAATAAAGCAATAAATCGTTCTTCTTTCGTTTTCAAATCATCACCAATCGACATCGATGGAAGATAGTTTGAAATGTACTAAGTTTCTGTTGTAAATCGGCTCTCCCACATTTGTACAGAACATCTTCCAAATATGATGTGTCTTCTATCGATAGCATATGTCTTTTTCGCATTTCTTGAAAAATTCAAAAGGATCTTTGAAACTATCTCTTCGTTGTTTCGGAATATCAATTCTTAGGAGATGCTTCATAGTATTAAAGGTATCTGCACATAAGAAAATCGAAAGAAAAAGGAAATGAAACAATTATTTTCTACGTTAAAAGCGTTTTCAGCCAATGACTCAAATTTACGGGACACCAAATATCAATCGATATTTTTGGTTAAAATACAGCTCGCGCAACATAAGATGCAAGTAGTACAAACAACAAATCATTGACAAATTTCTTCACATATTGAATGGAAAAGTTCGCCGTTTATCGAAACTAATTAACTTCCTTGATTCAAAATCACGACATTACACGATACAGGCAAAATAATAAATTTTATAACAGATATTTAGTCCTTACCGGTTTCAATACTTTGAGATATTTCAACCAATAAGGCATTAAATCGTTCTTCTTTCGTTTTCAAATCATCACCAGTCGACATCAAAGGAAGGATAGTTTGAAATGTACTAAGTTTATTTTGTAAATCGGCTCTCCCACATTTGTACAGAACTCTTTCCAAATACGATTGTCTTCTGCCGAAAGTAAACGTCTTTCTCGCAATTCTTGAAAAAGGTCAAAAGGATAATTGCAACTTCTCCATTTTTTTTAGGAATATCCTTTTTTAACAATTTTTTCATTGTATTGAAGGCGTCTGTACAAAGTGTAAGGAGAAGAAATAGGAAGTAAACGAATTATACAAAATTTAAAGCGGTTTCAGTCAATTACACAAATTTACAAGACTCAAAATGTAAATTGATATTTTCGGTTATAATACAACTTGAAAACACGAAAAGAAGACAAACAAACAAATCCATTTACAAATTTATTCACAAATTGTCATTTTGTAGTTAATAGAAACATCTGCCAATCCTCCAAATTAATTCAATTCGTTGATTCAGGATGACGCCATGATACGAGACAAGCACCAAGGTAAATTATATAAAACATATTTTGTCACTCACCGGTATCCATATTGAGAGAAATTTCAACCAATAAGGCATCAAATCTGTTTTTTTTTGATGTCAAATTGTCCGTCACTAGTCTTCTTCGATGCAAGAGGAGTCTGAATGATATATAAATAAACAGATAAATAAATAAATAAATAAATAAATAAATAAATATATATATATATATATATATATATATATATATATATATTATAAATAAACAAATAAATAAATAAATAAATAAATAATAAATAAATAAATAAATAAATAAATAAATAAATAAATAAATATAGATATATACAGTGTTGTCCTTATATTAAAAAGTAGCCGGGTAATATACGACAGTAAACGGGTGTACTGCGAGGAAGCGCCTTATCTGCGCCCTGTCCCTTCGATTAAGCCGGCTTAAATTTACTAGGGGTGTGACTGGCAGAAAGTTACATATCCTAAATCCCGCACTTAAGCTGTTACAGGCCGTGTACGTCGAATCTACAAATACGCCCCAATGCACGTTTCAGAAGGATGATTTTTTACAATTTTCAATTATAGTAATTACATAGTGGTCTACGTTGTGTTTAATATGCACTTTTGTGATTAACGGAGCTGAAGCTAGAGAGAAAATATGCTATATATGTGTTTCGAGAAGGGTTATTCAACTATGTCGAAGTTGCTAGCGAGTGGCGTCATTGCACAGACGGGACAATTGTCACCACTGTCCGTTGTCAATATATAAGCAACGCGTTCGGGTAACACACAGGAAGTATGAATCACTTCGGTTACGTGCCTTACTATGATCACACTCTTTTAGTTTGGTATGCCCAATCATATCATAAAGGAACATTAATAGCGGAGCGGCCTCGGTCAATTTTAGCACAGAATGTCTCCCAGTAAATATGTAGTCTTCCCAGTAACTAAAGGCTGACGGTAGCCAGCTTCACTTGGACACCCTGACCATTTCGACAGGAGTTATTCGACCTCTAGTTTTGCCGGCCACATTGATTCCCCTTTTTAGTCACTTCCAACAAGGGAAATTCTCATTTCACTCCTTTTCTTCATGTTAACGCACGTTTTAAGGCGAATTCTAATTCTAGGTACTAGTACGTTCAAGAACATGTTAACTCTCACTCCGAGGCACGGCAGCGTGGCTTTCATTAGTGTCTACCAGCACGCATTATCGCCTAGCGCCTTCTTTACCTCATAACTACTTAACTTTGGATCATTTCAACCCACTCTGATTTGATTTGTAATTAGCCATGGATTGACTGCTTACACAAACAGCTTGGCGGTCAGAATGATCAGGGTCGAAGTAGCAATAAATCTAGCTGGACGTTGCTCAGTAATTGGACGATGTCGTTACCTACTGAGGTCCTTAGGTGCGCGCGTGCTACTTTTGAGTTGAACCTAAAATAAGTTTCCCGAACTTACATTTAATAACGCTGGCTGGTCAATAGGGATGCAAAAAACTATGAAATTAAGAAAGTTCACCAGTAATTTTTGAAATGCGAAAAAGTTTAGTGTAGTTGGAGTCATGTTATAGAAAATAAAACAGTTAGGCATATAACGCTCACTTTCGAAAACAATTGTTGCTGTTTTTGAAGGTCAATGAACCACTGAATACCGTGGTTTCAGTAAGTTGCGACGGAACGATGTTCCGATATTTTTACAGGACGAACTGGATAAAAAGTTGTGATTGACAGTAAGCCGGTACGACTAATACTGACGTTTCGAAAGATCAAGGGACCGTGTTTCCATGAGTGAAGTGAGTTATCCCACCAAACACTCCTTGAATGAAGAGAATAGCTGCCAAGAATACATGTTCTATAGGAAATGTCGCAAATTTATACACCAAATTATCAATTTGACAATCATATGTACAACGACAGTCCCTAAACACACAAATACATGAACAACGCAAAGCGTTTCTTCGCAAACGCCGATCACGCCTGTTCTGAATGTGAAATACAATAGAACATAGAGGTATATCTGGTGCTTATGTGTAAATGTAGTTCTCACCTCTTGACACCTCATGTTTCGCGATGGAATCTGCAATTGCATGATCTGAATTTTCTTGCCACTGTGAGCAAACCAGCACTATCATGATTATATCGCTGGGAACTATGATATAATTTACAAATACCGCAACCTCAAAGACATACGTAGAGATGCAATAAGCAATTATCATAAAGACATGATAGACTTTCGTCAATATATAATGGCGCTTCAGTGAAAACTGGGAAATTCCTGAAAAATCCACTGGCTAAAAACGCCATGATACTGGCTACGGTCCCTCCTGGCACGTATTGTAACATGTTTTTTCTGGGTAAAATTTTTCTATATGTCTAGGCATCAAGTTGTTAAGAAGGCAAAGGTCAATCAAGTTTACGAATATGACTAGTCAGTCAATGACTGATTAGTTTGAACCCTCCCCCCAAAAAACAATAACAACAAGAAAAACAAAACAAGACAACAAATCGAAACATGGATGCTGAAACGTCTTGGGTCACGGTGCCGATATGAATTGCCGCCGGAAACTGAGATCGTAACGACTTGGGCCAAAACGACTTTATGGTGACCGTCTAAATTTATCCGTATCCATTCTGTATTTTGAATGTATTTAAATGGCTTGATTTTACCATGCGCTATGCCTAAACTTATCATGTACCCCGAGTGAACCGTTTGGCTACATAGCTTGTGGTTCCTCTTCGACTAAGAGTTTCCGAGAGAAATGAGAAAGACATGGAGGAAAATCCGTGGTGGGAACACCGTCCCTCCATCCACTGCAGTGGGAACAACCACTTTGCCACCTGCCATTATAATCAGTGCATTGTCTTTGTACAACAGCAACCGGTTAGATAAGTAGCTCCTAATTGACTAATCTGTTCACACCAGTTAGTGTTTGACAAGCCTGCAGCTACTGTTCCCAGGCCCTGGTACGGCTAACCGACCAAATCAACACAAACGAAAACAATGGTAAAATAGTAAAGTAAACAGAATTCTGTTACAGATCATGAGTTTGGTTCTATCACCCTCACACGTCCTCTGTAAAGATGTCAAAATTAACGCAATTTAACTATAGACAGTAGAGGGAGCCAACAATACTGTTTATGATAACAAATCGCGGTTTAGTTGTTGTTAGAACATCTATCATGTGATAAGTCATTAGAAAGATTTCAGGAGCCATCGAAGTCATAGCCTTTTCAGAGCCAGTTTCGTTTGTCAGTCCACGCGGTTGTTCACTTTCCTGTCTCAAAACTGGAATTTATGCATGTGCGTCACTGGACAAACTTATTCACTTTATTGCCAATTAGGTGTTAAAAACCCAGCGTACTCAGTGTGTACTGACCAAATATTACTGTTGAACGCTACATGGTTGTATCACAAAATACGATTAAAATTTAAAATCGTCGAAATAACTAGGAAAATAACGCCACCGATATAAAATAGAGAGGTCAATCACAGAATTTTACAAGAGACATCTTTAATATGTGCATGGCGGTAAAAAGAGACTACTTCAAAGGATGGACACCCATTAGAGTGTTATTATGAGGTCCCGACATTGACAAATTCGTCATCAGGTATTTCTATGCCGTAAATAACAAATTAAAACATATTGAACATAGGAATCATATAAAAAAATCAACGAGGTCGCAGTTACAAGCTACCTGTGAAAGGTCGCGATCGACTAATCGACGGACGAAACTTGTCGCTCTTGAACAAAATATTACTCTTGCGAAAGGCATGTAAAAATGAAAACCTGTAGTGCATCTAAATCCATAAAATTATGAAAAAATTTAATCACCGGTCGTAAGAAATCCGGTGTTGGAAAAGATAGTTTAACAAAAAACTGTGGCGACCATTTTCCTATACGCTTAAGTATTCTCAGTCAGCATACTCGCAAAGCAACATCAGAAGAGTAACTTTAACACTGGCTTTGTTTCAAGCATGTTGTAATCAAATGTCAATCACTTTTTGGAAAAGTGTTTAACAAGATGATTTATCAGAAAGAACAAGTACATGCCAATTTGTCGACGCTTAAATCGTTCTGTCTGTCTGTCTGTCTGTCTGTCTGTCTGTCTGTCTGTCTGTCTGTCGGTCTGTTTGTCTGTCTGTCTGTCTGTCTGTCTCTCTCTCGGTCTATAGCCGTTTGGATGTTTTTATTTTGCTAATATTAATTTCCGGGTTCTCTATCATCACTTAATATTTGGTGTCCCTTTCAAGTATCGGGTATGTCCCTGTCGTCACTTTAATATTTAATTCCCTCTGAGTTCAATGAATCTTTAACCCGACATGTAGTATACATTTTGGTAGCTCGACAATTGAAGATCACACAAATTATAAGAATATTTCAAAACCTATCTGCGTGTATTTGTTTTGCTCAAAAATGTGTGTTTTTGAGTTTTTCACTTAAAAAAATGTGTAGGTACGAGAGGGTGGTTTATGCAATGGGTAGTACTCCGCTTTGCTTTTGCACAATTGGCCTTGAAAGTGAGAAATGGTGGATTCCGAATAAATTAACGGCTTTTGTCCGCGTTTGCCACATCTTTTGTTTTTGGATCATTATCGGAATTCTAAGATATGATTCTGAAGAAACAATCACTAACTACAACCTGTGCAAAGATAAGGTTAATCCGTCAACGTGGCGCCAAGTTACACTCTCCAGAATTTGCGATACATTGCCAAAACGGAACGGAGTAAATCGCAGAAATGTGTATGCGACCCTTGAAGTCACACAAAGTCTGCTGATATTCCGGTTAGCTCACATATTCGGTGGAAATTCCCATCCCATACTGAAGTACAGGACTTTTTAGACAATTGTCTGAATTTATGATATGAATGAAATACTACATGACGTGAAATTGGAAGAAAATGAACACTGAAACGGCCAGTTCGCGGCTTAAGCATTAGACTTTATTTACACAACTGTCATTCCGAGCTAATCTGGCGATATCTTCTGGCTAAATACAAATAAGCGTATTAACTGTGCACTGTAGTGTACCAGTTAAAATCTGATTGTCAAGCGAAGAAATGGCTGGCTGCGTGTATACTTCATAAAAATTATGTGATTTTGCATGCCAAGTCCGATGGCATCGTGTTTTCCTATCTTTTGGTTGCGCAATCGTCACGGCGTTTTCAGCTTCCTGCCTGGAGAGAGACACGTGACAATGAATTTACAATGTGGTACATACCGACAAAGACGAAGTTCATTCAGATGCTTCCCCCCTCTACTGTCTATACTTTTACGTTCCGTATTGTATGTTGAAGCATATACCTCTACTGTCTATGGTTGATGTAGACCACAGCCCACCATCAACGTGGCATGGAGCTAAAAACGGACAGCTACATGAACACGGTCTCCGACCTCAGAGCAGCAGTTTATAGTGCAGGGCTAACTTTGTGTTGTGCCAGGTTAGAACCCATCGTTAGGCTAAACTAAATATAACCATAGACCCCCATCTACTGTCTATGATATAACATCAGAAATGGGTATCTTAAACATTCCTAATAGTAAACTAAAAAGTACAAGTTGGCGAAAAACTGAAATAAATCGATTCCGAAACCAAACTCGAATAATTCTATAAGCGATTGGTTTTGGCTTTGCGAGTACATAAAACAGAATGTAAATCTGTGAACACGCTGATAACTGATTGCGTCATTCTAAAATCGCAAGCTTCGAGTCTTGCACAAGTAAAGAAATACGTGAACTTCAGTCAAACAGTTGAATATCGTCTCTCTGATATGTTGAAACGAGCATTCGTCGTTCTTCGGTGGCGACTATCCGTTGAACTACAGATCGACCTAGCGACACGCACGTGTGCGGACGTGTTTTGCAGTCGCTCTTGAGAAACTTCTAACTATCTCCTCTAAACCCTAGACGTAACAAAATTTTCCACTGAAGGGAACTACCATACCTGTATTACACAATTGCCAAGTATGGCCAGCAGAAATATTGAGAAAAGACAGACCCGCGCTAGGTCAAACAGTCAAGCCACCGCTGATGGAAGAAATGGCACCCGCCATGACACCGTCATGAGCAAGACATTACTCTGGCTAACCCGAGTGCCCAGGTTCAACGTGTACAAACAAACCTGACACAAAAAAAATGAAATTTTCTGAAGGAAAGGTTATGAAGTCTATCGATATTGCTATAAGAGAGATACGAGATGAAATTACGATGGAAGTATCAAAGCTGAGAGGTGACTTCGAACGACTTGTGAAACGAGTTGACAGCCTTGAAAATCCTACAGGCAGTGGTGAGAATACCAACAGGTGTGTGATTGTAGTACGTGGCTTAGAACAACGTGTCGACGAAAATATCGCTGAGAAGGGTGAAAGCCTTATTTCGAGGCGTATTGAAACTACAGGAAACTGATACCAACTGCCTTAATGTTACTCGTAAGAAATCATACGGTAAGAATCCAGGGGTTGTGTTGGTAACTTTGTAGTCCATGGAACAGAAACGAGCTATTTTCCAAGCCAAGCGATCCTTACGTAAGTCCATTGACTACAAACCCGTGTATATTGAGAATGACGTTTCTCGAGATACCCGTCAAATCAATGCAAATTTCCGCAGGATACTACGAGCCATTGATGACGACCATAAATTAAAATGGAAATACGGCAGAGTGGTACACGACGATAGAAAAGAGACAGAATAGCAGATAGATCAGTCAAGTATCAACATTGGTTGTTGGAATGTAAACCGGTGGTCGAAGTCTGACGTTTCTTTCAATATCGAGAACTTGTGCTGAAGAAGATGAACTTAGATATTACTTTTGCTTGTGAAACATTTATGCGGGACGATGAAACTCTCAAAATGAATGATTACATCTTTTTTCGTCAGATAGGAAATTTATTTCAAGTCGAGCCACACGCGGCTCTGGTGGAGTTGGTATATTTATTCATAGTCGTCTTCTCAGAATGTTCAAAGTGTCCATACTAGACAACAACATGGAAGGTTTTCTTTGGTTAACGTTAAAAGATAAATATTGTGATCGTTCGTTTACAATATGTTGCTGTTATCTGCAACCGCAGCATTCTCCAAGAGGAGATGTTGGCTACGATTTTTTCGATTACCTATCCCAACAATTACTTATGCATGAAATGAACGCTTTGATTACCATATTCTTTGTGGTGGTTTCAATGCCAGGTGTGGTCAGCTGCAAGACTACATACTAGAGTTACATGATATTCCATCGAGGGCAGTAATCGACAATGTGAAAAATACCTTTGGAGAGCTGCTTATTGATTTTTGTAAAGACAATAATATGTGTATGTTAAATGGGCGTAATGCTGACCATAACAATGATGGGTTCACATCAAGACGGGTTCATGACAAAGGAGGCAAGGAAAATACAGCTTATATATGTCCCCTTGGTTTCTACCAATTGAACGGATGCCCCAGGGAATCACAGGTGCACCAGCAACTTTTCAGTGATGCATGATGAAATGTATGAATGATATTATTATTATTATTATTATTATTATTATTATTATTACAAGTTTTTGGGGCTATAAGTATTATATAGAAATCTAATAACAGTTCATTGAAGCTGTGTAGGAATTCTGAAAAGAAGTGTTGTATATTTTAATTTTGTCAATAGGGGTGTCTTCCAATTGTTTTACGTGCAGCGCAGAATTATGCATTATACTGTACGGAGAGAAATGCTTGTCGGAAAAGTGACACTAAGCAGTTTACGCGATACCAGCAGGCCTAGACTTTTAACTTTTGTGCGAACTTTACGGATACACGTTCAATCGGTTCAATTTATTTTGTTTTTAGTTTTCTTCCATCAAAAGTCACGACTATGAAAAAGATTTCCGATATAAATTAACAATCTCTCTCTCTCTCTGCAGTGAAATTGCTATGCTGCGACCACCGAACGAATATTCCCCACCCCCACCCCAACTCTAACATAACGTATCCTGTACTAATTCTTTCATAAACGTATCAATGTACCAATGTACAATGGATTAATTCTGTTGTATAATTTAAAACTTATTCAGACTTACTTCGTAAGCGTCATATTGGCATTGCAGAATAAACATTTTTCTGCATTTCGCATGTTTCGCCCTGGCAGTGTAATCTGGCAGAGACCCTGCGATTCGCGTTCTTCTCTGTCGGAACACGCGCGCGCCCTTCAGAGATGCGACGCGAATCCCAGAGCATGCGCTATTGGGAGTGCGTGGCGTGACAGTAGAACGTCTCCGATCTCGCGCTATCGTGTAGTTGGAATGTTGACAGAAACTGGAATTACTGCACACATTTGAGTGTCTAAGGTACCAAGAAGGACGTTTAGGAAATCCTTTCAGAAAGTTCACGCCGCCTGTAGCCATTTTGTGGAGTATAAGACTATAAGCTTATAAGCTTACGTAACTCAGCACTGCAGCGTATACAGTATTTCTACTGACGGTACTGTACATATTGCCGGAAGATATTCGATAGAATTTGTGTTTCACGTCGTTCAATCATTCAGATGGAAATGCCGCCCTTCTCCAAACTTTGAAAAAAAAACATGGTGACAAACTTTGGAATGCTACACTACAGTTTTCGAGAACTCATGGACCGTGGTTTTATTCAACAATCGAGAGGGCTAGGGTGAGTCGAACTTTTTCCTATGTCCATGTAGCACTTGTGCAAAAATCTGCGAATCCACAGGCCTTTGGCGAATGAATAAATGCGTTTTTCACCAAGCTGAAAGGTTGAAAGATGCATCCGTCACTTTGGGACGAGCTAGATAAATGCAGTCGAACCAGGCTGGGCACAAAATTTGCCATAATGTGACTTTGTTCTGAAATTATGAAGACAACCGGCCGTGCGGTGGAACTTTGCAACAAAGTTTCAATATCTGAACTGGCATACTTGAATGACAGACACAGGAAACGATGGCCAATAAAAACGCATTCTCGTAGCATTTTGATAATAATGTATCAATCACAATGACACAGAAATTATGCCTCCTCCTGACAGAAGGGCCATGGCCTATTTGTAGCCCTGCTACACTATGTCTTAGTGCTGAAAAGGCCATGTTGTTGTCAGGTTGTCATGGCGACTTTTAAAATTTGCATACAACTCTAAGGGGTGAACGGGTTGTTAATGGGTCACAAAACTTTGGAGTCCCACTGTCGTCCATTATACCTGTTTCCTTGGGTATTAAAGGTGTGCAAGTATACACATCAAAAGACTAGAAAATTCACTTCATAGGCAGAATCTTGAAAAATAGCCTTTTTTTTGTCTGGTTAACGAAAAAATACCCCTGATCTAAAATATGCATGGGCTACAATCCACTGTCACTGGGCTACCAACTTCAGAAAATGGTAGCCCAAGTGGACTACCAGGGAAAAAAGTTAATTTCGAGCCCTGGGCAGTATTAAACATGAAACATTTAACTTGTAATATTTCCCCCTTGTCTTGGCCTGCTGGTTTAAAAAAATGTTTAAAGGTATACAGGCACCATGTTCAAATTTAGCCGTTGCTACCATGGAAAGGAGAGATCTAGCTAATCATAAAGTTTATGGCCAGGCCAGGTCACACAAACAATAATGCACCACTACATGGTCATAATTTTACTTTAGTTAAACAATCAGAAATAATTTGTCTTCATTATTCTTCCTGGAATGAGGCAAAGAAATCAAAATAAATTATTATAACATGAATATTAATACGTTGTTCATTATAATATATAAAATAAATAAGCACCAGTGAATTATGTTTTAAATAAAAAAACTGTGCGCTACTGTAACTGCCTGTGATAAATAATGGTACACTGGTGATAAGGGGAATTGGGTTCATAAAATTAATTGAGATACTAGTAGAATTAATTTTAAGCACATAAAATTAATTTGAAGGCATAAACATAATTCGATGCATAATGAGTTAGTACTGTACTATATAACACTTAGCCTATTTGGGATGACTGCATTAAACAAAATAAAAAAATACTTCAAAAATTATTTCTGGTCTATATAAAATTAATTCTAACACACTAAAATTAACGGAAAATATAATTTTGACCAGAATGGCCCCAATATACATTATGTTTACTATTCATCCTAGAATGAAGGCAAAGAAATTACAATTATTATTATTATGGACAAATTTCTTAGTTGTTACTTAGAAATCCATTAAATAAATAAAAACAGTGAATTATGTGTTAGCATAGATCCTCTCGAGGGTCTGTGGTTTTTAAAAAAAACTGTGGTTCCAAAATGGTTACCAAGGCAACATAAACAAAAATTGAACATGGAGTTCATGTTGTGTAAATACACTAAGGAGATCACTTGCATAGTAACTGGGATTACTTTTAATGGAATTTGGAGAAAAAATTTGAAATTTTAAAATGCAAATAGGTTACTATGGAAACACAGGGCAGTAAAAATTGATATCATATTTTGTCTTTCTAACCCAAAACAACCCTTTGGTATAATATTCCTGTTGATTACTGGATTTTTACACTGGATATTTGGTCTTTCTAACCCAAAATATCACTTTGATATTACACATTCTGTTGATTACTGGACTTTAGGTGAAATCTTTAAAAAACTGGTAATTTTTACTCCTGAAGTGTTGCCATGGAAACATCTCACATTAAAATGAGTGTGATATTTTTTGGTGTGCAAACCAGAAAAACCCTTATGATCAAATTTTTACATCAATCAATCGTTCTTTAATAGGAATTAGGGAAAAAGTAACATTTTCAATCCCAAAATAGTTACCATGGCAACTCGAAACATTAAAATAATTCTCACTGCATGAAAACCCAATAATACATGCTGTATTTGCATGGATTATTGTCTGTATTTTAGCTGAAGAGTGCATATACAGATGAATACAGTCAATAATCCATTGCTTGTGTTCAGCAAGCCTGTATTCATGTTGATTCATGTAAATTCACGTGTATTATTCTATAATACAGGTAATTCATTTGTGTGAATTTATCTGTATTATTGCGTTTTCATGCAGTGTCTGGTTTTTGTGTTCTCTGACCCGAACTCCCCCACTAGATAATTTTCATATAAAATCAAAGTAACTTTTCATGGGATATTAGAAAAACTGAAATTTTCACCCCTAAAATGGTTACCATGGAAACATGGGGCAGTGAAATCGATATCATATTTGGTCTTTTCGACCCAAAATACCCTTATGGTGAAATTTCACGGAAATTGAACCTATTATTATTCGCGTTATTATTTCTATATAATACTTATATTAATTATTATTATTATTATTATTATTATTATTATTATTATTACAAGTTTAGGGGCTATAAGTATTATATAGAAATCTAATAACAGTTCATTGAAGCTATGTGGGAATTCTGAAAAAGAGGTGTCGTTTATTTTAATTTTGTCAATAGGGGTGACTTCTAATTGCCGTACGTATATTCTCCCCGCCCAGTGAGGTGTTCCTTTTGACATCACTACCCTTATGAATATTCATATACTTCCAAACACTGACAGTCGCTGTGTCTGGCAACGCATGCTCACAGCTGCTGAGCTGCACAGCGTAGCCTTCGAATGCAGGCCCACCGTGGCAGTCGCGGGCGTGCACAAAACAAGGCACAGCACCTGTGGAGAGTCTATGCCAGTGTAATTGGCCTTGTAAACGTATCTTCAGCGTGGCATTTGTTGTTGTTGCAAAAACCATAAACCCTCTCCCTATGCTGACGTTGGTTTTATTTTGTTCATGAGCATTTAATGTAAGCAGTCAAGGAAGTTTTGGGATGGAAATAGAGCAAAGGCATGAGTTTCCGCGAGATTTGTGCTACAAATAGAACTTTACGCATGTGTAGTCTGCCAATATGAGCATGCGCAATTGAGTGAACGTGCGCATGAATGTGTAGTCTGTACACTATGTCTCGTGCTATAATCATGTCGTTCAGCTTTGCATGTTGACAGAAACTGGAATTACTGCAGAGAATACTTTTCAGGACATCACATGTGAGTCTCTAAGGTAACAAGTAGGACGTTTAGGAAATCCTTTCAGAAAGTTCTTGCCTCCTGTGGCCATATTGTGGAGTATAAGCTTATAGTTATACGTACCTGGAGCGTATACAGTATTTCTACTGTATAGTGTACATATCGCCAGATAATATGCGATGGAATTTTGCGTTTCACGTCGTTCAATCATTCAGATGGAAATGCCGCCCTTCTCAAAACTTTGAAAAAAAAACAGGGTGACAGATTTGGAATGCTAACTCTTATATATCAAGAATGACATAATTTAATGAGAAGACATTTGTATTCGAGCACGGCTACAGTTTTTGATTCGAGAACTCTCATCATAAACCGTGCTTGTATACAACAATCGAGAGGGCTGGGGTGAGTCAAACTTTTTCCTATGTCCATGTAGCACTTGTGCAAAAATAAGCGAATCCACAGGCTTTTGGCGAATAAATAAATGCGTTTTTCACCAAGCTGAAAGGTTGAAAGATCCGTCCGTCACTTTTGGACGAGGTAGATAAATGCAGTCAAGCCCAGCTGGGCACATAATGTGACTTTGTGACTTTGAACTGACGTACTTGAATGACAGGCACAGAAACGATGGCCAATAAAAACGCATTCTCATTGCATTTTGATAATAATGTATCAATAACAATGACACAGAAATTATGCCCCCTCCCGGCAGAAGGGCCATAGCCAATTTTTAGCCCTGCTACAGTATGTCTCAGTGCTAAAAAGGCAATGTTGTTGTCAGGTTGTCATGACGACTTTTCAATTTTGCAGACAACTCTGAGAGTGAAACGGGTTGCTAATAGGTCACAAAACTTTTGAGTCCCACTGTCGTCCATTGTACCTGTTTCCTTGGGTATTAAAGTGTGCAGGTTTACACATCAAAAGACTTGAAAATTCACTTCATGGGCAGAATCTCGTAAAATAGCCTTTCTTGTCTGGTTAACGAAAAAAGATACCCCTGATCTAAAATATGCATGGTTTTCAGTAAAAAAAACTGTGGTTACCTTAATGGTTACCATGGCAATATGAAACAAAATGAACATGGAGTTCATGCTGTGATAAATACACGTCGGAGAGAATTTGCATAGTAACTGGGATTACTTTTAATGAATGAATAATTTGGAAAAACTTTGAAGTTTTAAAACGCAAATAGGTTACTATGGAAACACAGGGCAGTACAAATGGATATCATGTTTTGTCTTTCTAACCCAAAATAACCCTTTGGTATAATATTTCTGTTGATTACTGGATTTTTACACTGGATATTTGGTCTTTCTAACCCAAGTATCCCTTTGATATAACATATTCTGTTGGTTACTGGATTTTAGGTGGAATCTTTGAAAAACTGGTAATTTTTTCTCCTGAATGGTTACCATGGAAACATCTCACAGTATAATGAGTGTGATTTTTTTGATGTGCTAAAGAGACAACCCTTATTATCAATGTTTTTACATCAATCAATCGTTCTTTAATAGGAATTAGGGAAAAAGTAACAATAGTTACCATTGCAACTCGAGACATTAGTTACCATGGCACTCGAAACATTAAGATCAGTCTTGTTTTTGTGTTCTCTGACCCGAACTCCCCCACTTGGTAATTTTCATATCAATCAAAGTAACTTTTCATGGGATATTAGAAAAACTGAAATTATCAACCCCTAAAATGGTTACCATGGAAACATGGGGCAGTCAAATCGATATCATATTTGGTCTTTTCGACCCAAAATACCCTTATTGTGAAATTTTCACGGAAATAGAACCTATTATTATTCGCGTATTATTTCTATATAATACTTATATTAACACTGCGGTGACTGCTTCCTTTCTACTAAGGTTTGCACGACCTCGTTCACCCGTCGGATCGCGCGAACATCTGGTTTTTATCAATGACCAGACGATCTGTTCTCTCGAGAACGTTGCATGAAATATTGGGCAAAGTGAGAAAATACCTCAATGTGTAGCAACCTGGGGTGTTCGTTATTTACATATCAAAGAAAAAATGCATTTCATTAATTTATTATCTGACTAGAATCATGAAATACATATGAAAAATGAAGTGCGAGTGAATGTTATTTGTCATCGGCGGTGTTTACTGTTTCTCTGCCTGGAAACATGCGTCCGTTCGTGTGACCTTAAAAGTGTTTACACTGTACGCTAACATTAGAATTTTAGACGGCACATCTGTTGACGCTGACGTCTCTTTCTCTCACTTGTATATTACAGGCAGTGAGAAACCACGATGCAACAAGAAATAGAGAGTAGACAGGAATACTAAGAAATGAGTATTGCCAGTGGTACCATGAACAGACCATACACAGACCTACGTACTGGTAATTTCGATCTGTACCGGAGTTCATTGGTCCAGAGCCGGGGCTTATCAACCCGCTACCAGACGATGCTTCAGAAGTCGAATGGTTTTTGCAAATATTCGACGAGGATCTGATAACATTCATTACCCGAGGCACTAATCGTTATGCTAGACAGAGGAGTAGGGCAAATGCTAGGGAACGGCAAAGATCGGCCTGGACACCGATGACAGTTGTGGAAATGAGAGCATTCATTGGAGTGATGGTGCTATTTGGAATTTGCTGGCAGCTGAAATCCAGCTGTATTGGTCGGACCATATTTGCTTCAGTCATAATTTCGTCAAAGAGAACTTTTTCCCGTGATCGCTTCAAGCTACTGATGCGATATTTATACTACAGCACACAGCCGTACTGTGCTCGTAACACAGCCATGTATACAGCCCAAAAATAAGTGAGAAACGGGATAGGATGTTGAAAGTACGAAATGTCATTGATCAAGTGAATGCAAACAGCTGAATGCACCGGAGCCCGAAGTGAGAACTGACAATCGACGAAGGAGTCATCCCCTACCGGAGCTGCACAAAGAATGTTCTCTACAATCCAGCAAAACCGCACAAATATGGAAAGAGAGTTCACACTCTCAGTGAGTCCGCCACGGGTTACGTTTTCTATGACGAAGTCCATAAACCTGTCGCTGATAACTGTCATCACCCGCTTGATCCCGATGCTGCAGACGACCCCCGAGTTTTCAGGGGAAATAGACCTGGGAAAGTTGCTTCCCGGCTGATTCGACCTTACTATGAGTTAGGACTCATATTACACTTCTGCCCCGTTGTTTGACCATCTCTACGTGCATAATATTGCTGCCACGGGAACCTGCAGAATGTACACGTTAGGTTTACCTGATGAAGTAAAGAATGCCGCAAACTATGATCCACAAGTCCTACCGCCTGATGCTGACGACGAAGAGCGATGGCCACGTGCTGGTTTCTTGGTATTTCATGACGGCACAATGACAGTATGTGCCTGGAAAGACACAAAATGGTGAAATTTATGAGCACGGCAGTCTCTGCACGAAGACCGAATCGACCGCTAGTGAGGCGCCGATGTAAATGTAAAATAACCGGTGCTTTTGAACACATTCGAAGTACTATGCCCGAACGTTGCTGTAATGTACAATCAGTACTTCAGAGGTGTTGACTTGACTGATCAACAGCTGGCTTACTACACGCCAGGTCGATCATCGCCACGGTGGCACAGAGCTGTGTTTTACCACGAGCTGAACAAGGCACTCATGAACGCTTTCCACAACATGGCATCAGTTCATGGATACGGTCAAAGTGGATCGAGATACAGACGTCAGCTCATGTTTCGCGCCCAAGTAGCAAAACAGCTGATCGGTAATTTCTCATCTCGGCAACGTCCCCCAAGAGGAACTAGTCTGACGGCACCACGTCTCATTCCTACCAATGTGGAAAGAGTTGGTCATCAAATGGGTCGCAATCCGGACGGAAGATGTAGTTGCGTGATGTGTTGACGTGCAGGATGGATAGTAGGCCATGGAACTCGTCCCAATCGTGTTCATGAGACAATCAACTGTTGCCTCACTTGCCAGTTACCACTGTGTCACCCACGGTACAGACAAGCGTGCTGGCGAGAGCACAATGTGTGAATGCCATTTGCAGAGGACTGCAGAACTTGACTATGCATGGACTTAACATTTGTTGGTATTACAACCCTTTATTACACAGTTGACATGGAAATCAAAAAAAGACATTCACTTGCAAACTATCGGTGAGTACGATGTACTTTTGTGTGCGTTTGTGTGAATTGAATAATTGAGTCTAACACATTTGCGTTTGGGGTAAAGATGGAGTTACAACGATGATTGCATCGGACGATCGCAAGACAAGGTCTCAGCCAGAGTAGTTCCTGTTTTGGCAGAAAGCGAGTCGATGTGCGATGAAAAATGCATCTGAGTAGCTAACAGTCGATTTCCCCGGTCTGTAATCTCTCAAATGCGTAATAAAAATATTTTTTATTATGCAAATAGTATTGACATTTACATACGGCTCCCTAGGCTGTAAGAACCTCGAATACATCAACACAGTAAAGATCACATGTCAGCTCAGGGTAGTTCAGACCATAACTTGCTCAAACTGACAGCTGCCGACCGACAAACATGGAAATGTAGCCAGTGTAAGGGGAAACCCTGTTAAAATAAAGGAGAGTATACATCTACAGTTTACTCGACCACAACGTTCACTGCTGTCAAAAGCTTGAAAAGAAATATCAATGAGGCAGACACAGAAAATGTGCAGTTGTCTGCAAGTCAAACTCTTTAATGAATCTCGAAATTAACGATCTCTTACAACAAGGCAACGCCATGAAAACTTTGGCGTACTGTTTCAACACATGCATGAAAAATTGAACAGCTGATCAGAATCGACGTTCACTACTACACTAAACTACAAGGCCTTTTCTCAATAACAAACAGAAATGAGTTATGATACTTTAACAACACTGGAGACGATTTGTTTACATCTATCGCCAGAGCCACTTGTCCCGTTTCAATGACTGAGAACTATATATAAGTCTTTTAGACGCATCGACGACACATCATCAGTTCACTTGCACAGTGGCTAAAAATAGCTCATGAAACACATGGCGCGTCTCCTCATGGGCGGCGATCTCATCCCAAACTTTCAACTGAGCAAAACTCGGCAAAATCACTGAAATATTATACCAAACATACCTGTTAAAATAAAGGAGAGTATACATCTACAGTTTACTCGACCACAACGTTCACTGCTGTCAAAAGCTTGAAAAGAAATATCAATGAGGCAGACACAGAAAATGTGCAGTTGTCTGCAAGTCAAATTCTTTAATGAATCTCGTCAGATATCGCGAGATTCTCAGCAGTGAAAGTCTGACACTGGTGGCGCTGTACCCACTCTCGCTAACAGGTTACTCATTCGTATTAGGTAGGTACGTATAGTACCTGTATACAGTATATATATACAATCAGAAAATAAAATAAAAAATAAAAATTGTCTATGGTTACACACTCCCCTGCTTTCTGGAATATCGTCCCGATATTCACAAGAAAATTCAGTCGAGGGATTAACCGTTCGATACAATGTCAATCAACGCGGCACAAAGACGTTCTGCAGAATCTCTTGGGCATTAAACTTCACAGATGTGAGGTAATCTGCTTTGACCATCCATTCTGGCTTACTGCACACCTGAGTAAGATTCAGGCGATCTGGTGGTCGTATTGTCCGCTTTGATCTCCTTAAGGGTTCCCCTTCCACTTCTTGCATGGGTTCGAAGTGTACTTCCTCCTGAATTTCAAACTCCTTGTGTGGCTCAGCATCCTCCTGTAGACTCGGGTCATTTGATGGCTCCAAACTTCCGCTCACTTCGTTCTCAATAACACATTGTACTTCTGGTAGTGAGGGATTCTCAATCGGAAGTGTATCTGAAGTAGTCCCTGGTGGACTGACACCACTAACCACTGATGTGGGCTTTTTCCCAACCATGGCCTGTTTCTCCTCTTGGGGCACAGTATCTGGGTCTGATGCCTCTTCAGGTTCGAGTACCCTCTCCTGTGGTGCATGATAGACTGGGACGAAATGAACATCCTGATCACCATCCGAGTCTGACGAAACTGTACCATGATCCTGTGATTCTTCTGCCTTGTTTGTTGATCTCATATAATCAACAGTCTCCTTGGGTTTTGCTCTTTGATTCTCAGATGGGCAGGGCAATGAGAAGCATGGTAACAGTAGGTTGCGGTGGAGAGTTCTCTCTCTTCCAACCCCAGACTCCGGCCGGACTGTATACACAGGGAGGTCAGGATTGGTCTTGCAAACCACTACATACACATCTCTCTCCCATCGGTCAGCAATCTGTGTTTCCCTCGTATGCTTACATTCTTCACCAAAACCCGGTCACCATGCTCCAACACAGCTCCCCTTGCCCTAATGTCATACCTCTTCTTGTTGTATGAGGACTTCTTTGCAGCTGCCTTTGATGCAATCGTGTATGCACAATCCAGTCGGTCTCTGAGTCCTGAGCATATTCACCATATGTATTTGGCGAATCGCCCTCAGGTTCCAATCCAAGGTACACGTCGATAGGTAATCTGGGATGGCGTCCGAACATGAGATAATAGGGGGCATAGCCAGTGGAATCGTTGGTAGTACAGTTGTATGCATGCACAAGTGGACCTACATATGATTTCCAGTCCTTCTTCTGGTGCTCCTCCAAGGTGCCAAGCATATCAAGCAATGTACGGTTAAAACGCTCTGTCTGTCCATTACCCATAGGGTGGTATGGGGTTGTTCTTGACTTCTGGACTCCTGTTATTTGGCAAAGTTGTCGAATGACCTCAGACTCAAAGTTTCTTCCCTGGTCTGAATGTAACCGGGCTGGAAACCCATAATGTACCATGAAGCTGTTGAAGAGATGCCGAGCTGTAGTCTGTGCGGTCTGGTTCTGAGTCGGGATTGCAACTGCATAGCGTGTGAAGTGATCGGTGATCACCAGAATGTTAGATATACCTCCCTTGGATTCTTCTAGGGTCAGATAGTCCATGCATACTAATTCCATTGGCTGACTGGTCTGGATGTTCACCAATGGAGCAACTGATCTTGCGCCTGGGGGCATCTTCCTTCTCACACATCTCTCACATGACTTGATCTTAGTCTCAACGTCATGTGCCATGTAAGGCCAGAAGAAGCGAGATCTCACCAAGTCTAGTGTTCTGTCCTTACCAAGATGTCCAACATCATCATGCAGACCTCTGAGGACCATGGCTCTGTACTGTCTAGGGAGTACTAAGTTGATGCACCTTGTTGCCATCACCTGTAATACGACTCCTGTACAAAACACCGCTCTTGAAACTGAGTCTCTGCCATTCATTGAGATAGCGCTGAACCTCTGAACTCTCAGCCTTCCTTTTTGTTCTGGTTGGAAGTTTCCCACTCTCCTCGAGGATGACGATGCGTTGAATGGCGGGGTCTCTTTGCTGTGCAGCCACCCACTCATCCCTAGTCAGTGTGGGTAAAGATTCACTCCCTGGCAGTGTTGGGGGACAATCTATGGTCTCGGGTACTGCTGTATTTGAACAACCAACCATCTCTACCAAGGGAATCCTTGCAGTCATATAAGACTGACACACAGCCTCTACCGATTCACATGGCACTTCACTCCCTCCTGTCTCATAGCGACTGAGGGTATCCTGAAGTGAGTCAGAATCCTGGGTTAGGAGTGTGAGGCCGGCGAGATAGGCCATCAGCATCGGCATTTCTTGTACCTGGTCGGTAAGCAAGACTGAAGTTATACGTTGAAAGTGCGGCAAGCCATCGATGACCAGTGGCATCTAACTTTGCACTGGTTGTTACATAGGTTAAAGGGTTGTTGTCAGTAACTACCTTGAATGAGTTCCCATACAGGTAATCGTGGAACTTGTCAGTTACTGCCCACTTTAAGGCTAGAAACTCAAGCTTATGAGCTGGGTAGTTTCTTTCACTCGGAGACAAACCCCTACTCGCATATGCAACAACTCTCTTCCTGCCATCTTGTTCTTGATATAGAGCAGCACCTAGACCATTAAGGCTCGCATCTGTGTGGAGCTCAAATGGGATGCCATAGTCAGCATAAGCAAGTACAGGTGGGTTGATAACCTGTGAATGATGTCATTGAAAGCAGTCTGGCATTGGTCTGTCCACACAAACTCAGGTGGTGATGGGGTGTTGGTTCTTCTTCGGTCCTTGCGCTTGCCTGGGAGTCCAGCTGTCAAATCATTCAATGGGTTCACTAACTTTGAAAAACCTGGGACGAACCTACGATAGTATCCGGCAAACCCTAGAAAGACTTGACCTCGTGGACACTCCTCGGAACAGGCCATGTTTTCAGGGCTTCAACCTTGTCCGGATCAGTCTCTACGCCATCTCCTGAAACCACGTGCCCAAGGTACTTGACTTGACTCTTGAAAAGTTGGCATTTTGATGCCTTTACCTTCAGCCCATACTCTTGGAGACGATCAAAGACTGCCTCAAGCCGCTGAAGGTGTTCTTCAAAAGTGGATGAGAATATGATTATATCGTCCAGATACACAAGGCATATCTTTAGATTATAGTCTCCCATACACTTTTCCATGAGCCTCTGAAACGTGCTTGGAGCATTGGTCAACCTGAATGGCATACGGTTGCACTCGTAGAATCCAAAGGGTGTGGTAAAGGCCGTCTTTGGTCTATCTTTGTCCGCCATTCCAATCTGCCAATAGCCGCTCTTCAAATCAATTGTTGAAAACCACTTGGCTCCTTTCAAGGCATCCATACTCTCCTCTATTCTTGGCATGGCATAGGAGTCCTTGACGGTCTTGGCGTTCAACCTTCTGTAATCAACACATAGGCGAATTGACCCATCTTTCTTCTTGACAAGCACAATTGGGGCTGCCCATGGCTACTTGACTCGTGTATGGCCCCACTTGCCAACATACCCTGGAGGAGGGACCTCACTTCATCATACATGGCAGGGGGTATGCGGCGATGTCTTTCACGAATAGGGTGGGTATCACTGAGTGGTATCTCATGTTGTACAGCTGTACAATAACCAAGATCATTGTCATGTTTTGAGAATACATCAGACTTCCTCGCTAGTAGCTCTTGGGCCAGCTGATATTGAGTAGCACTCAAGTGGTGTAAGTCTATATTGCTGCCAAGTGATACATTAGCACCCAGGTGATCACTACAATTACTATCATGTCTGGCGGCCGTCATCTGTTGTTGAATCCCAAGCTGGTATTGTGAAGGTGATCCGGCCCACGTAACAGCATGAACTTCACCAATCACATTCCCTGGCCTCAAAGTTACTGTCTTGTTAGAAAAGTTCTGCAATTGCACAGGTATCCTACATTTCTTTCCGGTACACTTCATAGTTAGGGCTGATGGGTTGACAACAAGACCACCTGGAAACTGCCTCGTCCCTCTGGGTTCGACAGTAACAATGTATTCGTCTCCCTGAGGGCCCGATTTAGTTTTACCCATAATGTTGATAACGCTGTTAGGCTCAACTCTAACTGGGCACCGCAGCTGGGCTCTCACCACACCAAGATTACCATCTTCACCACAGAAATTGTCCCTGGCATCAAGGTGATTGTAAGCATCCTGGACAGCAGCTGATATCCTCAAACTTTGGACAGATGAAGGCTTTTGTTTGCACAACCTGGAACTCTTCCTGTACAAGTTAATGAGGTTGGTGCCAACACACAATGGTACTTCTTGGTTGTAAGCTGTATCCAATACAACCAGCACCAGCACACTGTAAGTCTCATCAGTACCAAAGACGTCTCTTGGAAAAGAGATCTCAGCCTCGATGTATCCCAGGAATTCTACCACCTGACCTTGTGCTCCAGTTATTGTTAACAGCTCTTCAATGGGATGTATCTTGCATGACGACAAATTGTTCTTGTAGAATGATTCACCGACCGTCGTTACCTGAGAACCAGTGTCAATTAAACTGCGGCAGCACCACCCCATAAATGAATGCATTTTCTTCATTAGGATCACCCACAATGCGGTTGAGTACTGATTGACGGTGAACGATGACGTTTGCTTGGGCTTGCTCATTGGTTCTGCCTACCACCTCCCGCCGGTGGAGGCAGTTGGGAGTTTAACTGACCAGATTGCTCCAGAACAGAAGGGGCGTTGTCCACCATCTTGGGATTTCGGCAACCTCTGGCTATGTGTCCCTCCTGACCACATCTGTAACAAATTACAGGTCCCCGGATGCGGCCAGTACCCTCTGGACTTCTACCTCTCCTTCTTGTGCCAGCATTTTGTTCAGGCAGATTTCTTTCTCTTTGCCTACCTCTACCACGACCCTGCTGTGAGGGCATGTCTTGAGGGTTAGCGTCTGAACTCGTACCATTACCCTCCATCCTGTCAAGTCTGGCTGCCAAAGACTGCATGTGTTGCTGAATTTCCTTTACTACTGGGTCCTCCTTCACAGCATTTGCCTTTTCAGGGACAATGGTCTGATTGGAGACACCAGCACGTGCAGGTTTGGCATACGCAAATGTTTCCTTCACTTCTTGTTCTGCCAGGCGGGCGATGCGGAGCAACTCATCAAACGATGTTGCCTTATCATAGCGATGTCTTGCAATATTTTTCACTCGTTCATCACGCAAACCCTTCCAAAATACAGTTCTGAGAGCTTCATCCACCGCCACTGCTGCTATACCACCTCTCTAGATCTCCTTGGCCATGTTAATTGCCAGCTCAAGGTAACATCCACATCCAGCCACTGTCTCCTTCTCTTCCTGTTTGCTGTTATAAAATTGCTGTAGTAGAGTAGCACCAGTTTCAACCACACCATATATCCCACTCAACTTTTCCAGGATAGCCTCAATGGTTACATCTAAACCCATGTGCATCACAACTCTACCTGCATCTCCGCGCAGTGACTTCCTAACTGCTGTGGCCAGCGTCTCCCTGCTATGTGTTCCATCTCTCTGCAAACACTCAATTTCGTATTTCCATGACTCAAAATCTGAGTCACCTTTATTCTTTGGGTCACCAGAAAAAGTTGAAATTCTTGGCGGTTGAAACAATGCAGCTGGTAGCATGACCGTAGACTTGTCAGTTGTAACTGGACATGACACCGTTGGGCTACCGTACTTTGGTTTGACTCCTATACCAGGTTGCCGACTGACAGGGCTTACTTCATGTCCAGCTTTACGCAGAACTTCGATCATGCGGTTCAATTCGGCCTGGTCGACTTCACCGGCATTGGTTACTCACTCTCGTACTGTAACTTTTGACAGGGTGTGTACCTGGTTGGCGTGACAACTGGTCTTGATGTCATATTGCTGCTCATTGTCTTGGGTATGGTGTTAGATGCTGATGGTGTGGCCTCATATCGGAGTCTGTCGTACAAACTGACCGGCACCCTAGTAATTGTCAACTTGCTACCCAGGAACAGTTGGCCATTAAGTTTCACAATTGCTTCTTGAGCTGTGGCCTTGTCAGCAAACTGGCAGAAAGCATGGTCACTACGACTAACTGACTCTGGGTCGACGGCCAGACAATATGGCTACTGTACCGACAGATGACAGGAATTCACTCAACTCCTCACATGTAGCACTCCCTGCAATGCCCTTAATATAAACCGTATGGTCCAACAGGGCTCTGAATTCGCTGGGTGTACAGGTATGTGGAGGGGTATCCATCATTGCTTGTAAAAACACTTGTATGTCAATCAGATATTGAGCAGGTATTTATCGTAGAAGAAAAATATATACAGTTTACAGAGTCTCTCTTGTACTTTCAACTAGCACAGCAACAGTTCAGTTCAAACCTCTTTATTTCTCTTCAGCGACATATAACTTGTGGTTCACTTTAATAGTTGACTGCAGTTACCATGGAGATAATGCTCGATACATCATCTGTCAAACACTGCGACATAAACTTCATAGGGCACCATATATGCTTGTGTACTGCAACACTTTTGCAACGGGGCCCCACGTTGGGCGCCAAATTATGTAGCCAGTGTAAGGGGAACCCTGTTAACCCCTTGACTACCTATGGCGCCGGATATTTCCGGCGCCATATTGAATTACCATATACCTTGAGTGCCGGAAATATCCGGCACAGTTAAATAGGCGTATTTGCTTCGTTTTTGTCGCTAAAATCCCGTAATTTCGGCGCCTGCACGCAGCGCAACTAAGATTGATGTATTCCGATCTGGCCTGAATGTGATTGCGCCCCCGTACGTCCGAATATGGCCAAAATCCGGAAGCAAATGTCGTGACCCATGACCTCGACCCTGAAAGGTCAGGCTGATCACTGAAGCGTCGAGCTGATTGTTTACAGTTTTCAGAAGTACGGACGATCGCGAAGATGTTTATGGTTTTTTTTTTAATGAAATGAAATGTTTATTTATTGAAAACAAATGATTTATATGTAAATATGTTCTATTAACAGCAATATTCGTGAATGAAACTGGAGGAAATACAGTGTTTTACTATAAGCCAGTGAAATTTTATAGCAGCCATATTATCAATATGACTGGTCACATGACTGGTCATGTGTTTGGTCATGTGATATGTTGTTCCCTAAAATGTATTTTTAAATATTGTGAAATATTTTTTGATAAATCATAACCTTTTTAGATGCATGTTTCTGCAAGGAAGACTTAAAGCAGGTGTTTACAAATATAAAATGTGTTGATTTTCAAATACAGAATCATGTCAGATGCTGATGTTTATGGTTTATTTACTCTGCCTTTTGTAAGAAAAATCTTAAATAGGTACATCTATAAATAAAGTAAAGGGTAGTTATTATTACATATATGTAAAGACAATGCCATGAAAATTGCAACTGTATTCAAATTTGCATCATTTTATGGATTCAAAACACGTCCTGATGCTTCAAATATTCATATTCTTTGCCAACTCTGGTCACATGACGTGTCATGTGATCAGTCACGTGACCTGGAAATACAAACTTTATGTATGAAAAAGTGGAAAATTTCATGCTGATTCAGAAAATATATGGTTTATTGGTACTTACTTAATTTTTACTCTAAGCAGTGTTCATGCAATGACCACGCCCCAGATTTTATCAATATTTACATAAGGGGCCTGGTATATAGGAATACATTGGCCTTGGTAGTCAAGGGGTTAAAGGAGAGTATACATCTACAGTTTACTCGACCACAACGTTCACTGCTGTCAAAAGCTGAAAAGAAATATCAATGAGGCAGACACAGAAAATGTGCAGTTGTCTGCAAGTCAAATTCTTAATGAATCTCTAAAATAAACGATCTCTTACAACAAGGCAACGCCATGAAAACTTTGGCGTACTGTTTCAACACATGCATGAAAAACTGAACAGCTGATCAGAATCAACGTTCTCTACTACACTTAACTACAAGGCCTTTTCTCAATAACAAACAGAAATGAGTTATGATACTTTAACAACACTGGAGACGATTTGTTTACATCTATCGCCGGAGCCACTTGTCCCGTTTCAATGACTGAGAACTATATATAAGTCTTTTAGACGCATCGATCGACACATCATCAGTTCACTTGCACAGTGGCTAAAAATAGCTCATGAAACACATGGCGCGTCTCCTCATGGGCGGCGATCTCATCCCAAACTTTCAACTGAGCAAAACTCGGCAAAATCACTAAAATATTATACCAAACATACCTGTTAAAATAAAGGAGAGTATACATCTACAGTTTACTCGACCACAACGTTCACTGCTGTCAAAAGCTTGAAAAGAAATATCAATGAGGCAGACACAGAAAATGTGCAGTTGTCTGCAAGTCAAACTCTTTAATGAATCTCGTCAGATATCGCGAGATTCTCAGCAGTGAAGGTCTGAAACTGGTGGCGCTGTACCCACTCTCGCTACAGGTTACTCATTCGTATTAGGTAGGTACGTATAGTACCTGTATACAGTATATATATACAATCAGAAAATAAAATAAAAAATAAAAAAATTGTCTATGGTTACAGAAACGTGAGATCGGCTTTGTGGGAACCCGTCGCCTAAGTGTTAATTATTATTATTATATGTTATTTCAAGAGGGTAATCTGATTACAATAGATACATGTTTTAATTGTCATCCGAGCCCTCCAGAGCCATAAAAAGTTCAAAAGCTCAAGGAGATGTGAGAAAAGTACAGTTCATATAAACAATAAATACAAATTTAAATAATCTAATCCAGATCAGAGCCTTCGTTACAAAGTTACATGAAGAGACGACTGTGCAAAGCAGATGTAAATGTCAACAAACTTTCATAATTATGAATAGACACAGGAATAGAATTTCAAATTTCCGCAACTTGAAATTCAAGCAAACGACCCTCGACCAACGGTAGTTCTTAACCTTGGTGGGTAAAGGTCACCAGCACTAATACTTCAAATATTTAAACGATTTATTTCAGAAAAAGCTCGGAAAAGATCTCTAATGTAGTTGGTGCTAGGTCATTCAGACCTTTGAAAGACATAATAGAATGAATGACCGTGCAAGCTCTTTTCTGAAGTTTAAAGAAACGTTGGAGATTTGTCTTAGACGTATTACCAACCTGACGTATTATGCACCTGAGTAAACAATTGATATACCTAAAGGATTTGAGCAAATTTGGCAGCTCCGTCGAGGAAACAGAAGACAGGCTGATGAAAGCGCTGGACCTTTTAGCTGAGTATGTTTTGAAATTATTATAACCCAAAAGTGTCAGCTTTTCTGTAGAATAGTTACCTATGTTGGGCATAGAGATAATAAAATGGCGTGATCCCTGACCCAAGCAAGATACAAGCCTTAAAGAATTGAACCTACCCTAAGAATATCAAAGAGCTAAAGACATTTCTTGGATTTACCGGATACTATTGACACTTTGTTGAGAATGATGCCCAATTTGTCAATCCAGTGAATGACCAGACTGCTGGGTACATCCCTCGGAAGTTGGGAAATATGCTAGGAAAGTACAAGCACAACGATGGCGTGACATTTAGAATCGCTACAGAACCATTTGGCGATAGATGACCATAGAGTGTCAAACAGCCGATGACAAGATTACTGAGCTGCTGACAAATGCTACAGTGTTACCATTCACTGACCTATCACAACTATATATATACTGCATACAGATGCAAGTCTGGATGGCCTGGGTGGAGAACTGCACCAAAACATAATGGCCTGCCAATCATTTTTACCAATCATTTTGGCGGTCGAGGATTGACTATAAGTCAAAAGAGATATCCATTGCATAAGATAAAGTTCATTGCCTTGAAGTAGTGTGTCCCAAGCAAGTTTCATGACTATCTGCATGGGAAGAAGTACAATGATGTTACTGACAACAACCTACTAACTTACGTCCTTACCACAGTAACTTCGATGCAGCAGGATATAGATGTTTAGCTTCTCTGGCAGCGTTTTACTTCATACGACAGTATAGACGTGGCAGAGCAAACATCGACACTGATGCACTGTCTCACCGTCCAAGTGATAGCTGCCATACCATGAATCATGGAATCCCAAGACCCACTACAGCCAATGTATACCAGTACAGTGTTTTGTCGTGCACTTGTGCCACCAGAACCAAAATTGACAATAGCCAGTACAGCATGAGATTGAACCACCAGCACTTTCTGAAACAGCAGCCATATTACCAACTACAATACTATTGCGAGTTTTCCCCTTAGAACTCCTGTCTCCATGGTAGCAAAACAGAAGGATTGGTTGGCCTTGCAAAGAAATGATGAAGTGTTGAATGAAGTGATCGGCTACACTGAAGAGAGAAAGAAAAATGTAGACTTAAAATCACTGCCCGATGAAGTCAAAATATAGCTCGGACAAAGACAATGGCTTAGAGTATTGTTCCACAAGCCTGGATATAACCATGGAAGGGAGACTGACCAGCTATCATTACCGACCAAGTATCAGGCAAAAGCCATGGAAGCTTGTGCAATGACATGGGTCATATGGGTGTCGACTGGACTTTTGATCTTGTAAGAGCAATAATCTACTGGCCAAGAATGAGAACAGACATCAAAAGAAAGTGCAAGACTTGTAGTAGGTGTGTGCAGAGAAAACAGCTGCCACGCGGCACTGCTCCAATGATAACATTTTCTCCAGCTGCCCAATAGAATTAGTCTGCATCGTTTTCTGATGATAGACCAGCAACGAAGTAACACACAGAATGTACTAGTGGTAACTGACTTTTATACTAGATATGCTCAAGCATACCAAACTAAAGATCAAGAGCAAAGATATCGACGAAAGATCTGTGGGAGAAGTTCTTCATGCCATATGGAATACCGGCCCGTATCAATAGCGACCAATGACACACTTTTAAAAATACTCATCAAGGAATTACTGAAAGTGGCCGGTAGACAAAAATGCAGAACTACACCGTATCATCCACAAGGCGATCCGCAGCCAAAATATTATCATGTGTTGTCGAACATGTTAGGACCTTTAAACACCAAGGAAAAGCAGTAATGAAGTCAACATCTTAGCTTTCTGGTGCATACTTACAACTGCACTAAGAATGATGTCACTCAGTTCTCACCATATTACCTTATGTTTTGAAGAGACGCCAGACTACCCATTGATCTCTGTGTTGGTGTTAGCCTAGATGTGCACAGCAAACACGATTACTATAGAACGAGTACTTGAGAAGCACACTTAAATGAGCATATGAATTAGCTGAGAATGAA
This sequence comes from Ptychodera flava, assembly GCF_041260155.1. Classification (NCBI taxonomy): domain Eukaryota; kingdom Metazoa; phylum Hemichordata; class Enteropneusta; family Ptychoderidae; genus Ptychodera; species Ptychodera flava. The sequence goes on along the minus strand of NW_027248280.1, from coordinate 9,881,345 downwards.
GCGAAGAAGAAAGCTCTCGCCAACAAGAGACGTTATGACTGCGAGGTGCATGGTAGTCATCTGTTTGTGGGAGACAATATTCTGATATGCAATGTGGGGTTGATAGGCAAACATAAAGCTGGGAAGAGATTGGATGTGACAACTTACCCCGTGTGTGTGGTAAAGCGAGAAACTGGAGATGGGGGTAGATTGATATTACTAGGGAACATGCTACTTCCAATTGAATATTTGTCCACCTCAGAACCAGAAGAAATTAAAGAATGAGGACCAGTAACCAGGCAGTACGCCAGACAACAGACTGATATGAAGGAGGAGACAGGCACTGATTCAGATCTTGAGGAAATGTTTGCCAACCCGCCAATCCCAAAGCATCACAAACAGTAACCGACGACAATGATATCAGCACTATAGAAACATTAGCAAACCCTATTGATACAACAGATGCCTGATCAACGAGAAACACGCCAGAGTGAAATGGGAACTATGCAACAATCACCCCAAGAATGACGACAAAACGGCAGAATGCTGGGCGGCCTGCTGATAAAGTGACCTATGACCGAATGGGGTAGAAGCAAATTGTAAATTACTAAGCCCACTAAGTTCTACCACTTAAGTAATACATATGTATAGCTATATTTCTTGTTTGCAAATATGTGAATTATGAGTAGAGTGACTGACTGTTAAAATAATATAAAATGGGTTATATTACCATTGACCTTTGCCCTTTTAAGTTTTTAATGTTTTAACTTTCAGTCTCATTATATCAATTACCCAAGTAATTTGCACACCCGGAGTGTGTTAGCGTCCATGGGGAATGTGTAACCCTGGTTAGATAGTAAGTCAAGTGATTATATCTACTGGGTGTTGTTGAGTGTGATCGCACATATGTGAAATTTCATTGATATCGTCTTCACCCACAATGCATTGCAATGCTTTACTGATTTTCACCGCTTGAAGACAGTACTTTGGTTTGGACATACTTTTATGAATTATTATCGGTGTTGTCACTAAGAAAAAATCCAAGACAGCCTGGTTGGTATATTTCAATGACTGAGCTAACAGGTATGAGTATTTGAATACTTTCGTAATGAGATTAATGAACTGTTAAATGTCTCAGAGTGTGATACACACCCTCAACTTTACAACGTGGAAGGACAATGTGTTTTCCCTATTGACGTGAAGAAGTTTCTAAATTACTATACTGTAGTATGTTCCAGGAGTGTTTTTATCAAGTAGGGAAGTTTTATTTTAGAGTTTTAATTTTGGGTTTGCTGATTCTGAGCGAAATTTTTTGTGATTCTTAGATTTTTTGTTTCAACGAGACTTTTGTAGAATTAAATTGCTATCATGTTGACTTAGTCTTATACTAAATGACATTGTTTAAACAGAAAGAAACGCTTACATGAAATCATAAACTTTCCCTTTTTGTCGAGCAATATACCATCATCTCCAGCTTATGGTCTATTAGCTCAAAAGTTAGTGAGGCAAGGTTCTCAGAAAGTAGATTAGTGAAATCTTTTAAGAAGTTCTACGGTAGATACGGAGATGTTGTATCAAAAATATGACCTGTCTGTTACTCAAATGATGAGTGACAGCATACCAAATTTTGACTCAAAAAAGTAATTTGGTGAAATCACCAAATAACAATGGATTTGTCGCTTTGGGTCAATCTTGACGGGTGCGGCTAGCTGGCAGGGTACGCTTACCCATTCCGGACACCTGATACCACCACTACTTTGTGGTTCAAGATGACCCCTTGCCTTTGTCATTTTCAATATGTTCCTTGGACCTGGTAACTTTCTTAGTTACCTTGAATGATAACGATTATTGGACCTGATTTGATGTCTATTACATAATTGCCGTTAGTCTTTATACGTGACTGTGCTTACAGGGAGATCGAGTTAATGAATGACAGATAGACTCTGTGTGTCAGTATCAGATTATCATCTAATCATCTAATCAATTCAGAAATCGGAATATAAAATCCCCTGGGAGGATCGTCAAGAAAATGCCTGTGTGTAAAGCAGGTGCCTTTGGATACATGTCATCGTCATAGCAACATGACGGATATAAGGCTACAACCCAAGGAGCCACCATTGTACGACTATATGAACGTTTCGTGAGTGAATGAGCACTAGACACAGCCATTGTATAATTACCTGGAACTTTGGTGTACTGGATGAACTCCAATTTTTCTACTGGAAGTTTTTTTTCCAGTAACTATACTATCAGTTTAATCAATGTACACGATTGTTGTATTTTTTCTTTATTATTATAATTTGTAGTCCAATTATTAGTTGTAGCGAAATAAACCTCAATATGAGCTGCAACGCAAATTGAACGATTATAATTCTCTGGTTTGTTTATTGTTTGGATAATATGAACCAGGGTCCAGGTTAAGTTGGTTGGCTAATTTTAAAGACAGTCTAACTACCAGGGTAACACACGCACACACACATACACACACACCTACACACATACCTACATCCCCCCATATATATATATATATATATATATATATATATATATATATATATATATATATATATATATATCATATATATATATCACTTGGCAAATGCTTGACATACAACAATGTATACACATATAGTGATTCTTGATTCTGTACCTGTGTCAATTACGTCCAGTATACAGTTACATAAACTAATAAATGGCAAAAACACAGTGTACACTTAGTGTGCAGAGATCTGCATTACGTATACGCATAATCTGCATAGAAATACGCTACGCATATCAACGTATTGGAATGTTCAACATAAAAAATACAGATTGCGTACGCAATCTATATTGTGTTAAATGCAAGTCCTGGATTTATAAAGGCATGAATATTTTATGTAATCAGCACTATTATCGGTAGCCTGGTTATCATAATCTATTCATGAATTTAAGTACTATAAGGAAGACCGGTTTGGGTCGAGACCGGAAAAACAAAACTACCTCTGATGGATTGTATAGGGCAAACAATTCATCAGTCGGACTGAGCCCTAGGCTAAATCTACATGACATTCTGAAGGAAATATGGAATGTGATTGTTCTGTGTCACAGTGTCTGACTAGGAATTGCAAGACATGTGATATTCTGATCACTGACACTGACACAGAGTAATCTGTCCAAAAAGTCGTACTACACAAAGGCATTTGAACCCCTTTCATGCCAATCTAAGAACATATTTATGGCATAGAGTGCACTTTGTGTGGTCTTATATATGTTGGAGAGACCGGGGAAAAACTTTCTAAGAGGATGTGTGGGCATAGGTCATTCATTAACAACAATCTGCCAACCTGCCTTTACACTCACTTCAATGGTCCTCTTCACTCAGTATTGAACATGAAAGTAAGAATATTAGAAAAAATTTACCACCCTTCTAATAGTTCAATACGTAGGAGTTATCGCAAACAACATGAACACCACTGGATCACTGAACTTGGCACAGCTATGCCTTATGGCTGTAATGATAACATACTAGGTGTGGGTAACCTATCTAGCCCCAGAAGAAAGACTGTCAATGTCATGGTTTTGTTTCATTCTCATCAGAGAAGACGACGAAGTCATGGCCATCGACACAGCAATAACACCAGTAATCCTCAGTTCAGTGATCTACTACCCATGTTAAATCAACCTTGGGTGTTCACAAGGTAAGAACTGCATTGTTTGCATGCTCCTTGCAGAAGTTAAGATCACTTCTCCTGACTGCTGAAGCTATGAATGTATACGACCCTCTGCTGCCCGAATACCGGTTAATCGCCATTATTATGGATATTGGCATTATTATGGATATAGGCAAATATCGCCTATCAAACCTGTTCGGACAGAAAGCATCAACAGTCAGCAGAGATTGTTTTTCCCCTTGAGGTTTGTTAACAAAGGGATTGACATGATTAACATCAGCAATATCTTACACAACAAGGACGTTATGGACAAAGTACCACCTTATTTTACATTCAAGACCTTCCTATAGTGTCCTATACCTATTCTAAGACCATAGGTAGGAAATTGTTTAATTACAATAGGGTCTTGAAAGAAATTGATATTAGGAACAATGTTCATGATGGTACTTGTAATTGTATGACATCTCCCTTTTGTTACAAACCTCACGGTCATATAATAACAGGTGACATGAAAATAGTTCCACATCCTAACACTGCATGAAAACCCACATAATTCAGATAAATTCACATTAATGAGTTGCCTGTATTATAGTATCAATACACGTGAATTCACATGAATCCACATGAATACAGACTTGCTCATACAAAAAATGGATTCTTGACTGTATTCATCTGTATATGCACTCTTCAGCTAAAATACAGGCAATAATCCATGTTAATACAGTAAGTATTATTGGGTTTTCATGCAGTGTAAGCTTCGGCAGCTGTTCCAGTTTGGCCCAAAATATCGCGAGCCACCCAAAGTAAACTGGAACTTTAACTTTAAGTTAATTATGGATGCTGCTGAGGCTTATGCTAAGAAGTGGGCTGCCCTTGAAGACGAAGACGTTGGATGTCTTTCGGACTGGCTTCGCACAGTCCGTGATAAGGTAAAATCTCGCATTTCACGTCTTCGTTCTTTACACACTGTCATCAACACTACATCTGCCTTCGATGACCCTTCTGTACGGGAATGTCTAGATTCTTTACACGATAAATATGTTGTTGTGCCTGCAGACAAAGCATCGAACAACATCATTTTTGTCTGCAAGCAATATTACATTCAATGTTTAAAGAACGAACTTCAGATTAACTCAGATGATGAGAGTAGCACAACATACTCTCTTTCAACCTTATCTGAAGAGGAAATATTGCAGAACCATTCAACAGTTTTGAGTGAGTTTGGCATCGAGTTAGCGCAAGATGACAAGGTATTACCTAATCTATATTGGATTCCTAAGATCCATAAGAATCCCTATAAACAACGTTTCATAGCTGGTTCCAGTAAGTGTACAACAAAACGCTTGTCACAACTTTAACCATCATTTTATCAACATTAAATCTGGTTGGTACGGTATTGTGACAAAATTTATGAAACTAGTGGGGTCAATCAAATGTGGATATTAAAGAACTCCAAAGAATTGTTACATATTTTACAAAATAACAAAAACATGTACAATTCAATCCACACATTTGATTTTTCAACATTGTACACAACCATCCCACATAACAAACTTAAAGACAGGCTATCATCTCTCGTGAAGAAAGCCTTCTTTTACAAGAATGGTAGTCGTAGGTATGAATACATTGCCATCAAGCGCAACTTAGGCTATTTCACCAACACAGACTCAAATACAGTGATGTTGAGGTGATTCATATGCTATATTTCCTAATTGACAACATATTTATCAAATTTGCTGGCATGACATTCAGGCAAACTATAGGCATTCCCATGGGCACAAACTGCGCCCCACTTCTTGCAGACTTATTTTTGTATTCGTATGAAGCAGAGTTCATGCAATCACTTCAGAAATCTGGGTGTAAAAGGATTGCCAAGCGATTTAACAACACCCACAGATATATTGATGATCTCATCAGTTTAAACAATCCTGGTATATCCAATTATCTACATCACATCTACCCAGATGATTTAGAAATAAAAGAAACAACTGAAAGTGTGGACTCGGCATCATACCTAGATGTATTGTTTGAAATTAGACATAATACACTATATACTAAGCTGTATGACAAAAGAGACGATTTCAATTTTGAAATCATAAACTTTCCCTTTTTGTCGAGCAATATACCATCATCTCCGGCTTATGGTGTGTATATTTCACAACTCCTCAGATACAGTAGAGCATGCCATTCATATGAAGACTTTCGAGTTAGACACAGCCTATTAGCTCAAAAGTTAGTGAGGCAAGGATTCTCAGAAAGTAGATTAGTGAAATCATTTAAGAAGTTCTACGGTAGATACGGAGATGTTGTATCAAAATATGACCTGTCTGTTTTTCAAATGATGAGTGACAGCATACCAAATATTGACTCACAAAAGTAATTTGGTGCAATCACCAAATAACAATGATTTGCCACTTTGGGTCAATCTTGACGGGTGCGGCTAGCTGGCAGGGTACGCTTACCCATTCGGACACCTGGTACCACCACTATTTCGTGGTTCAAGATGGCCCCATTGCCTTTGTCATCATCTATATGTTCCTTGGACCTGGTAAATTTCATAGTTTACCTTGAATGATAACGATTATTGGACCTGATTTGATGTCTATTACTTACTCCACCTTTAGTTGCTCCATTCTCATTTCACTTGGATGGATTGTTTCATACTAAATAAGAACACATGTTACAGAGATTATTATGATTTGTTGAGAAAAACATAACTATAGTGCGTTTGACTACCCTCCTATATGTGTCTTAGAGACAATGAGTTACAGGAACTTATTATTTTGATGTTGTTCCTTGAATAAAACCCTTAAACATCATACAAAAATACACTCTGAATTTCTGAATTTTCTGAAATTTTCTCTCTGAAATTTCTGTTGCTTTCTGCTTCATTCTTTCATTCCACCCTTGCATCTGATGAAGGAGACTTCACGTCTTTTAAGGCTTATGCTCCAGTAACACTTAGTTGATCATAGCCTACCAAATCTTAGATTTTTTTTAGTGTAGATCAACACGTCTTTTGTTCTCGATTTGTTACCGTTTTTAGCTTTGCTGTTAACGACGCAGAGCTTATATAATAGGGAAAGTTTGGCATCGTCCTCAAATTTTTACTTTTCAAGCCCTTTCTTCAAAACGGCCAGTACGATTCCTTTTATATTTATCTTTATTTAAATAGACTGATTTTGTGAAGTCACGGAGAACGTAAATCAGCTACCAGAGAAGTAAAAAGAGCAATGGCTGGTCAAGAAAAACGACCAAGACCAACTTCAACGGATTAGATGAATCAGATGCTCGCCACGTGGACGACATCAAGGTCTTATTGTCAGTGCTTCGTGCAGGTCAAACCTCTATCCGGAGAATCATTGATAGCAAAATTGAAAGATTGGCAAATGATATCACTAAAGCAATAGCGTCACAGGTAAAAGAATTGCGGGATGGTTTCGCTTTGAAAATTGGCAGAATTGATGCTTAGCTGATGGAATTGGACCAGAAGATTCAACAGGTTAAAACGGAGGCAATATCCTACTCAAGGTACGGTAGAAGTAAATTCTGTTGACAATACAGGTATAACAGTAATAGCCATGGGCCTTAAACAAGATGAGGACGAAAATCTTATTGAAAAAGTCAATCGATTGATTTCTGTGGTTGGTAAAGGTGTTTTTGATGAAGTAAAAGTGATACAGGCGGTCCGTCTACCACGCCAACCAGAAGGAATGCCAGCTGTTGTCAAAATTGCCTTCGAAAATGGTGAGCAAAAACGAAAGGTACTACGAGCAAAACATTATTTGAAAGACTCAGCTGAGTTTAATTGTGTCTATAGGTCGAGTAAAACACATGCTGAGCGACTTATCGAGCTCAACACTCGTACTCTTCTGAATAAGTTACCAATGGTCAGCACTTCCGAATAAAGCCAGTGGTAGGATCGTACGAAAGTCGAACGCACAAGCCACGGAGAAAGAAATAATGATTCTCAACAAAATGCGAGTATAGAAAGAGCATAGTGGTGTACCCGCTTTAATGGGCTGAAGATAGCGCATCTTAATGTTGTTGGATGGACGCATTGGAATGCTAACCTTCTTGAGAGAATCCTGACAAGTATAAATGCTGACATTATTTCTGTTAATGAAACTCATTTACCTGGTAATGAAACAATTGACATTGCAGGCTATCGCTGGATCGGGCATAATAGAAATTTAGTTCATGTTGCCGCCAACAGTACGTTTGGTGGAGTTGGTATCTTTGTAAAAAATTCTTATACGAGGAATTTCAGATTTCCATTATTTACAAAGATTACTCTGGTATATTAGGTATTCTTTTTGAGAACAAATTCACAGGGTTCTGTTTTGTAGTATATTCTTGTCGATTTCCTACAGGAATGGCCGTTATAGTAATACTGAAAACAATTTCACCTTTGTATATAGTAGAGGTAGGTCAGTGGTTGATTATATTTGTGTACCTCAAGAAAGCTTGCATTTGTGTGTGAATTTCTCTGTCCCTACAATGTCTTCATTGGTTGAAAAATATGACTTATCTGATGCGCTCAATGATCCTAGTAAATTACCAGATCACTCACTATTATTGTTTGAATTCTCCGACTGACCTGCAAGTTTGCCGATCAATAATAACCTTTCCACTCCCCCTTCAAAGGCTTCTACAGGTGAAGGATTTCACTTAAAAGGCCTTCCTCTAAATTTTATGGTATATATTGTCGCTCGCCGATTGTTGCTAGAGATAACTTCTCAGATTGAAACATGTTGGGAAACACAGTTGGAAGTCGACAATTTTTACGATAGCTTGTGTGATTGTATCCTTAAAGAAATGAATGAGGTTCTCCCTACTTACAACTGTTCACATGGGCTAAAGAAAAAGTTGCGTCACCAAAAGCCTTATTGAAACGACGAGTTGCATGATTTATGGAGTGATATGAGGGATAAAGAACGTGCGTATATTCGTTTCCAGGGTCAACATTTGATTAAAGCGGGTTTGCGTCGGGATTTTAAGAATGCAAGGCAGGTTTTTGATAAAAACTTCGTTACTGTGAACGTGCGTACAGAAACGGTTTAGTAGAAGACATTGAAGCAGCTTGCAATGATAATCCAAGGGGTTTCTGGCAATATCTTTACAAAATTGGCCCGAGAAAACGTAGGTCAACTCCTATGGAAGTATATGACAATATTGGCAATGTTAACGGTGACACTAATTATGTGGGAAAAATATTTCTCAAAGCTGTACCCAAACCAGGTTCAAGGTAACTTCGATGATTAATTTTATATACGTATGTTGCATCACAAGAGAGTTTTAGAGGATAATCTTGACATTCCCATGTATGTTGAGAATAGAGAATTGAATAGAAATTTCTCTACGCAAGAAATAGAAGCAGTTGTTAGAAAAGCTAAGGATGGCAAGTCAGCTGGAGTTGATAAAATCCCATATGAAGTTTTAAAAATGACAAATCAGTCAGCGTTCTAACTCATCTTTTTCAGCTTATTTTTGACTCTGGGAAAATTCCAAGTTTTGAAAAAAGTCTCTCATTTGTCCGATTCCGGGAATATGGCTGACGACCCTCGGGTTCCGGATGAATAACAGAGGTATCAGTATTTTGTCAACCGTCTCTAAGTTGTATAGTTCCGTTTAATACCAGGATTGTAAAGCATTTGGACATTAATGATATACTAGTTGATGAACAAAATGGATTTAGAAAGGGAAGAAGTTGTCAGGATCACATAAATGTGTTATCATCCATAGTTCGAAATAGGCAAGTACATGACCTCTCTACTTTTGCAACTTTTATTGATCTACGTAAAGCCTTTGACAAAGTCGATCGTAACGCATTATTATATAAAATTCTCTGTAACGGTATTGATGGGAAAATGTACAAGTCTATTCGAGCCATGTATACAGATACGCTTGCTTCTGTTAAATTAAATTTATTTCATACAAACTGGTTTGTTACTGATCAAGGTGTTCGACAGGGTGATAACGTATCCCAAAACTTGTTTTCTTTGTTCATTAATGATTTAGCTTTACAAATTAAAAAATATTAACAGAGGTATTAATTTAGATAGTGATACCCGCGTCTCCATTTTGTTGTACGCTGATGATATTGTTATTTTGTCAGATAACGAGAATGATATGCAAATGATGTTGAATTGCATTAATGACTGGTGTCACAAATGGAAACTAAGTATCAATGACACAAAGTCTAAGGTTATGTACTTTCGCAGAAAGAATACTTTAAGGAGTACTGTAAATTTCCATATAGGTAAGATTTTATTAGGTTATGCAGAAAAATATAAATATTTAGGTATGGTCATTCATGAATTTCTTGATTATACCATTACTGCCAAGGTAATTGCGGACTCTGCGAATAGAGCACTCGGCGCGTGAATTGCAAGGTTCAAGAGGTTAAAGAACATGGATTCAAACATAACAAAAATGTATGAAGCCTGTGTACTCCCGATTCTTGATTATTGTTCAGGTGTTTGGGGTTTTCAAAAGTTTGATTCATGTGAGGCGGTTCAAAACAGAGCTCTGAGGTTCTTTTGGGGAACTCATAGTTTTCACACATCCTGCAGTTACGGTTGATACAGGATGGAACTCGTGCATTACAAGGAGATGGATCAACATGTTAAAACTATGGAAACATTTATCCAGTCTTGACGGTAACAAAATCACAAAGAGAGTATTTGTGTGGGATCATTCCTTGAATTGTAGTATTGGTCGTCAAGTATTTATCGAATCCTGCAAAAGGTTGACTTGGATGAACAGATCTTTTTTGATCTGGATTTAGATTAAGGAGAAGCTTTTGTCACATAGCCAAACAGAGTGGTTAGAAAATATGCAACATAAACCTAAATTACGTACTTATATGAAAATTAAATCATTGTATAAAGTTGAAAAATATGTAAATTTTAACTTAAGTCGTAGTCAACGGTCTATGTTAGCTCAACTTCGTATGGGTATTTTATCGCTTCGTATTGAGACAGGGAGGTTTAGAAGTGAACCACTGCAAGATCGTATCTGTAAAATTTTGTGATGAGAATGTCGTGGAGGATGAATGCCACTTTGTATTTGATTGTCATCAATATCATCAGTTAAGACATAAGTACATTGGATCAATTTGGACACAATTAGGGATAAACCTATCATAGATAAACTTAAATACTTGTTTTCTGAGCCTGTTTGGCAGTTTGCAAATTTATTGAAAAAGCACTTTATAGACGAAAATAATTTTTGTATATGTAATGCTCTTACGTTAATCTCGTACTCGCTCTCACTCATTTGTATATTTTTATGCTTCTTTGACACCTTCAACTGTTTATGCTGTATAAAGTTTAATTGAATGGTGACTTATAAGCCCAGGCAACTCAAAGAGTTGCATGTCACAATAATAAACAATTACTACTACTACTACTACTACTACTACTACTACTACTACTACTAACTACTACTACTACTGCTACTACTCCTCCTATCTTTATTTAAAGATATAACAACAAACAAACCCTTTCGTTCAAGAAAGACTTTGTTGGACAAGGAAATAGGTTTTACACTACCAAGGACCCACTTTACCCGCTTTCTGCAAGTTGTGGCTTACTGTGACACTTTGTGACAACTTGACATGTTGTGTTTACTTTAATGTGAACAACTATGTACCATGTGCATCAGAAAAGCCATGACTAACTGTTTTCAAAGTTTACAATTTGTCTATACAAGAACAAATGTCTTAAACCATCTTACAAAAACAGAGTAAACATTTCATACAAATACGTGTTTTCAACACAACAAGTAAGCCGAATTGTGAGCTTTATCAAAACAGATAAATTCGTACTTTTTTACAAATATGAACATATAATGTAATCTACAATATTTAAGTGAAGCCTGTTTTATCATACTTTGTTCATGTTTTTTGAAAACGATCTACAGTGTTTATAAGTATTTTCTTTTGTTTATGATTTCATAGGAAAGTGTTAACACCTTTGGCGTTTGCCTCTGACAAACTTTACAAAGTGGCAATGTTTATTTTCCGTTTTACACTAAATAATTGTAATTTACGCATGGACTTTTGTGTAATTTTAAATACAACAATTTACTGAATATCAATGGTCCTTTTTGTTATTTCCAGGCTTGAACACCCTCTGAACGCCAACAGTTAAAGGTGTTCAACAAGTGCATATCATGTGTTATATCATTTAACACACTTATCGCCATGGTGTTCAATATAATGTCTGATGAGCATATAGTGTTTAAAATATGCACACGTGTGTTCAAAAATGAACGTTGGTTGAACACTTACTGTTAAATTTCTGAACGTCGGGACGCGTTCAAAAATGTTACAAAAAGGCGTTTAATTGTTGTTCTATCCTTGAACACTTCACTTTACGGTGCAGGTGAAGTGCCTCCTTAAGGTATGTTACTGTAAACCTTCCTCGGCCATACGACTGCGAATTTAAATCATTGACAACTTCGCCTAGAATTATCGATTATCAGAAAACTTCTTTAGGGTTTCAAACCATGCGTCATATTGACTACAATGCCATTTAATTTTACTTAAGAATATAAAAACATTGGTTTATGCAAGTGAATGGTATTTCTTATTTTTTGGTGGTATGACGAGTATGCTAGCACCATTCTTCAAATCTGAATACAGCCATAATTGCGTCACTTGCATTTCCCAATTAATTGAAGACATTAAAAGAACAACAAGGGAAGCATATGATCAAGAGGTGTCAATAAACTTGTCAGGTCTTCAAAAAATGAAATATCCCATGAAATAAAATCAACAAAGTGTGTTACGTAATATACTCTTCCTATAACCTTAGATACACGCTGTCTTTTGTATAACTGAACTTAATGTTTCAATTCATAAAGATTCGACATTGCAATGAACACTTATGTTTACTTACAAACTTCGACCTCCTTGATAGAGGATGCTCTCCTGGCATTGTTGATAAACGTGGTCCATCGCTTTCCTGAAATAGAAATTCATTTTTTAATGTCTTCGCTAAATGTTAAGTTTGAAAATTATTGTTACTTAGATTAACACACTTAAAATGTGTATCTGTAATATGCCTCGACCACATTATATTTTGGAACATTCTATAGATAACTCCATATTAACACGTAATTATCGAGTATATCGAGTATATATATATATATATATATATATATATATATATATATTTAATGTTCTTGGTAACACAGGGGGTTAAAATTTTTATAAAATACCTTGGAATGTGAAGTTCGTGATAAAGTAGATTGTTGAAATATATTTACAAAATCCTTATGTTAGCACACTTGCTATAGCTGACTTTGAACGCTGTCGTTCGCAATCAATTCTTTATAAAATTTGTATATAGGATGGAGCTTTGAACAGCGCTGATATTTTACTAAGCCTTAGAGTATCTTGTTAAGTGCAAAGATTGTCTCCGAGCATTTCCTTGGATAAACTTACCATTCTGACATCTGCCAAGTGGGCTTTGTCGATTAATTTGTCGTCTTCTTGTAGTATCTCGACAGTAGCCTGGGTATAAAATATTTAAGATCATTGTATCAAAAATAAATGTCGCATAAATTTCAAATTTAAGTAAACATGATAGTATGAATAAAAATAGCCGCCATAGCTTTATTATGTTATATTTTTAAAAACAATCCTTGCTGAAAACGTTTACTATATATTTAAGCTAGACAAATTGTGAACCTACTTGGCCGACAGATACTTAACGTACTCAAGATCTTGTGGGGACATATATAAGGCATAATGGGGTTGAATAATACAGACATTGTGAATGCTCCTTAACATAAACAATTAAATTGATGGAGGCTTTGCTACACAAATGATTGCGACAAATTCAAGACTTCACTAAGAAAGGAAAGTAGCGGTAAGTGTATATACATTTCCTATCACATGAATTACATGTAAGCTGCTGATCATTTACAATTGCCAGTGTCATTTATTTCTAAATGTTGATAATCTAACAGGTGCCCAATACAAGTTTTATTATTATTTATGCTACCATACGCCATTGTGTGCACAAGAAAGTGTTAATACAACGAACATGGATGTTCAAGTATTGCATGGACACCGCTCTTTGATTTCAAATTTGTGCGCATCACCTTGCATCAGGAACATGCAATTATAATAGCGCAAAAAATGTCTATATACTCACACGTACTTCACAGTCCCTATACTGACAGACATAAAGACACATATACATACACACATACATACATACATACATACATACATACATACATACATACATACATGCATACATACATACATACGTCCTGTGCGCGATATGAACGGAGGGTAAGCGCATACATACATACATACATACATACATACTACATACATACATACATACATACATGCATACATGCATGCATGCATGCATGCATGCATGCATGTCAATTAATTTACTTAAAAATACAATAACATTGGTTTATGAAAGTGAATGGTATTTTGTTCATTTTTTGTGGTATGACGAGTATGCTAGCACCATTCTTCAAATCTGAGTACAGCCATAATTGCGTCACTTGCATTTCCCAATTCATTAAGACTTTAAAAAAAAACTAAAAAGGGATGCATACGATTAAGAGGTGTCAATAAACTTGTCAGGTCTTTGTACGAATGAAAACAAATCCCATGAAATTAAATCAACAAAGTGTGTTGCTCTTCCTATAACTTGAGATACACGCTGTCTTTTGTATAACTGAACTTAATGTTTCAATTATTACAGATTCGACATTGCAATGAACACTCAATGTTTACTTACAAATTTCGATCTCCTTGATAGACGATGCTCTCTTGGCATTATTGATAAATATGGTCCATCGCTTTCCTGCAATAGAAATTCACTTTTTAAAAAGTCTTCGCTAAATGTTAAGTTTGAAAATTATTGTTACTTAGATTGGACTACACTTAAAATGCGTGTCTGCAATACGTGTCGACAACATTATAGTTTAGAACATTCTATAGATAACGACATATTAACACGTAATGTTCGAGTTATATATATATATATATATATATATATATATATATATATATATATTATATATATATATGATGTTCTTGGTTACACAGGGCGATAAAATGTTGATAAAATACAAAGGAATATGAAGTTCACAATAAAGTAGATTGTTGAAATATATTTACAAATTCTTTATGTTAGAAAACATGCTATAGCTGACCTTGAACGCTATCGTTCGCAACTATATATTTATAAAATTTGTATTAAGAATGGAGTTTTGGACAGCGCTGATATTATGCTAAACCTTAGAGTATCTTGTTAAGTGCAAAAATTGTCTCCGGGCATTTCCTTGGATAAACGTACCATTCTGTCATCTGCCAAGTGGGCTTTGTCGATTAATTTGTCGTCTTCTTGTAGTATCTCGACAGTACCCTGGGTATAAAATATTTTCTTATATTGGAACAAAAATAAATATCGCATATATTTCAAATTCAAGTTAACACGATAGTATGAATAAAAATATAGTTGCCTTAGCATTCTTATTTTAACCTTTAAAAGCAATATCTTGCAGAAACGTTTAGTATATATTTAAGCCTGAAAAATTGTGAACCTACTTGGCCGACAATTACTTAACGTATTCTAGATCTTGTGGGGACAGATATACGGCATAACTGGTTGAAAAATATGGACATTTCTGGATGCTATATAACGTAAACAGCTACATTGATGAAGGCTTTGTTACACAAAAAATTGCAACAAATTCAAGACTTCACAAAGAAAAGACAGTAACAGTAAGTGTATATACGTTTCCTGTCACATGAATTACATATAAGCTGCTGATCATTTACAATTTTCAGTGTCATTCATTTCTAATATGAAGATCGTCTAAGAGGTGCCTAATATAAGTTATATTATTATACATCTACTATAGAGAACAACAGAATATTGCGTGCGCTAAAAAGCCGTACGAACGCCCGTGCCGTAACAAGTACGTTATCAAGGCGCCCATCCCCTGCAGCTGTATCTGCGCGTTCACTGTTGAACGGTTTCAAGAGACTCGTTGGACGAGTGCCAGAACATGTCTCGTGCGCTCTACGGTATATATGTACTTGTGTAGTGCACACCGTGACACTATCCCGAACTTGCAGAAGCGTGTTCCACACTTGCACCATGAAACGGAAGAAAAATTGTTGACATTGCACGAAAACGGTCATTACTCTGACAATTTCATGCCCGAGTCACGAATGTATTGCATTCATTCAAGATTTATAATAATAAGGTTATTACGAAATATACCGCAAAGGATGCACTCGGACATTGGCGCCGTGCATCAACCTCCACTTCGCATCGGGCGATAGGCTTCGCCAATGTCCTCGTGCAATCTGTGCGGTAATTTCGCAATAACCTCATATTATTTCATGCTGCTATGCGCCATTCTGATTGGATGGAAATGGGTTTTGTAGGTGTACAGTGAAACAAGTTCGGTTAAGTGTGCAAAAGAAACTGAAAATACAACAAACATGGATGTTCATGTATGCATGGACACAGCTCTTTAAATTTCAAATTTGTACGCATTACCTTGCAACAGAAACATACACACATAATCGCGCACAGATGTCTATATACTGTTACGTGCAGAGAAAACGAACAAAAGGGTTAACTCAGTAGTTAACGTTTAAACAAAATTTATTACGAAAATAAACTAATTGCTAAGTTAGGGATAGAGTACAAGCTTTAAAAGTGTACAGACTACTTATCTCAGCTGGGACGGCAAAGCTCCAGTCTCAGAGTTGTAACAGTCAGTCGGATGAATGAACAGTCCTTTGGTTTGCAGGCTTGAAGCTGCACAAAGTCCACAGTATAAATCCAACGTTGACAGTGAAGGTCTTGAAAAGTCTTGAGAATGACTACTGCTGGCTGGAGTTTAGTAACACACAAGAGACACGATCCCAAAGTCTGACTGCAAGCCTGCTGTCCCAGTATTTATACTCATGTGTTTACATAAGCATATAAGAACAATCTAGAACTTTTATTGACATGCTAATTACTGTTCTAAAATTATCTCTCTTACACAACTAATTAAATTTCTAGAACATTCAAAACATGACTAATTGAATTCAAGGTTGTGAGGTCATTAAGGGCAGTGACCTTGAGAATGTTCTAGACTAATTGAACTCAGGTCATGATGAGTGTGGGGGAAATGACCTACATAACACACCCCCTCTTCAAAAAAAGAAAATTTTTCAAAGAAAAATCTATGTTTTGGAAATGTTATCTTGAAAAAGATTTAAGTACTCAATTTTTTTTTCTAAAGTAAAACTTCTTGAAAGTGAACAACAATAAACTGTAAATACGAGAGAGACAGTCTGCAATTAAATTGTCTCTGCCTTTGATATGTCTAATATCAAGATTAAACTCCTGTAACATTAAACTCCATCTTAGCAATCTCTGATTTTTGCCTTTAAATTTCTGCAGAAAAACAAGAGGGTTGTGATCAATATAACCACTATTGGCTGATTTGAAGAAGTAACATAAACTTCAAAATGCTGTAAAGCTAATATCAAAGATACACACTCTTTTTCAATTGTAGAGTAGTTTCTCTGGATTTGTTAAATTTGCGTGAAAAATAGCAAACAGGATGATCTATACCATGACTATCCTCTTGCAATAAAACAGCACCAGCAGCCGTATCACTAGCATCCACAGCTAATTTGAATGGCAAAGTGAAATCTGGTGCAGACAACACTGAAGCACTTTGCAGTATGGCTTTAAGTGTATCAAATGCCTGTTGGCATTGCTCTGACCAAACAAACTTTACTTTCTTTTTAAGTAAGTTAGTCAAAGGCTCAGTAATTGTGGAGAAATTTGGACAGAATTTTCTGTAGTAACCAGCCATACCGGGAAAGCGCATCAGTTGTCGTTTGCAGTTTGGTATGGGAAAACTTGAAATAGCACTGATTTTGGCATCAACAGGTTTTACCTCACCCTGTCCTACAGTATGTCCGAGGTAAGTTACCCTCGCCCAACCAAACTCAGATTTGGCAAGGTTGACAGTCAACATTGCTTTGCTCAGTCTCTCAAAGAACTTTTGCATGAGCTTGATGTGTTCCTCCCAGGTGTCACTATACAGGACGATGTCGTCAACGTAAGCTGCACATCCGTCTAGCCCGGATATGACGTCGTTGATCATCCGTTGGAACGTTGCCGGAGAGTTCTTCATTCCGAATGGCATCACCTTGTACTGGAACAATCCGTCTGGTGTAACAAAGGCGGATATTTCACGAGCACGATCCGTCAGAGGGACTTGCCAAAATCCCTTCAGTAGGTCAAATTTCGTCACGTACTTGGCTTTCCCACTTTGTCGATGCAGTCATCAATCCTCGGGATTGGGAAAGTGTTTGTCTTTGTTAAAGTGTTGACCTTCCTAAAGTCCGTGCACATACGATAACTATGATCTGATTTGGGAACAAGTATGCACGGCGAACTCCAGTTACTTTTACTGGGTTCAATAAAGTCATTGTCCAGCAGGTATTTGACTTCTTCCTGGAGATATTTCGCTTTTGTTGGATTTAGTCTGTATGGATGTTGTTTTACAGGCTTACTGTCCCCAACATCAACGTCGTGATAGATGACGTTTGTCCTCGTTGGAACATCTTGAAATAGGTGTTTATATTCGTGGAGCAGTTCTTTCACCTGTTGTTGTTGTTCTGGCTGGAGGTGTGCCAACTTTGTAGACTCCAGCTTCTCCAGGATTTCTGAGTTCTGAAGCTTGACCGAGCCCAGCTTTGAGTTTAGAGTATTTTCACTCAAGTCAGTTTCAGTATCACTATCTTCATAATGGTTTGAACTGACTGCACTGACAGGCTTTGTCTTAGTAGGATTATCCCTATCTAAATATGGCTTAAGCATATTTATGTGACATAGCTGTTTTTGTTTTCGCCTGTCAGGTGTTATTATGATGTAATTTAAATCACTCAATTTCTTATCAATTAGGTATGGCCCAAAGTAACGAGCATGGAGTGGTTTGCCAGGAATTGGAAGTAGAACAAGAACCTTTTGACCTGGTTCAAACTTCCGTTTTGAGGTGCTTTTATCATATTTGGTTTTCATTGACTGCTGAGATGACTCAAGATTTTCTCTGGCTAATTCACATGCTTTAGAGAGTTTTGTACGAAAATCTGACACATATTGCAAAATATTCAGACAATCATCATCGTCTGATAGGAATTTCTCTTTAACGAGCTTAAGTGGGCCACGGACTGTGTGTCCAAATACAAGCTCAAATGGGCTAAAACCAAGAGACTCTTGAATTGACTCTCTAACAGCAAAGAGCAGAAAATGAATTCCTTCATCCCACTGCTTCTCTGTGTCAAACAGTAGGTCCTAATAATGTTTTTCAAAGTTTGATGAAATCGCTCAAGAGCACCCTGACTTTCTGGATGATAGGCGGATGACCTATACTGTTTAATGCCTAGCTGATCCATTACTTGTTGAAAAATTCCAGACATAAAGTTGGAGCCTTGATCGGACTGGACACATTTAGGGAGGCCGAATAAAGTGAAAAATTTGACTAAAGCTCTCACTATAGTCTTTGTCTTTATGTTTCTCAGTGGTATGGCTTCTGGGAACCGAGTTGATGTACACATAATTGTCAACATGTACTCATTTCCTGATCTTGTTTTTGGTAGGGGCCCAACACAGTCTATTAGGATCCTACTAAATGGTTCTTGAAATGCAGGAATTGGCTGTAAAGGGGCCTTTGGAATGGTCTGATTTGGCTTTCCTACCATTTGACATGTGTGACAAGTTTTACAGAAATGTCCTACATCCTGCCTGAGATTAGGCCAATAAAAGTGACTGAGAATTTTATGATAAGTTTTCCTGACTCCTAAGTGACCAACCCAGGGGGTTTCATGGGCCAGGCGCAATATTTCAGCATGGTAGGGCTTTGGAACCACAATTTGATGTTTTATAGCCCAATCGTCATCAACCAAAACATCTGGAGGTCTCCATTTACGCATGAGAATACCAGATTGTGTATAATAGGAAACAGAGCTATCTGAAGTTTTACCTTCATCATCTACCCTGTCAAACAAAGACAAAATATCTGGGTCTTTGTGTTGTTCTGCAATGAGATTTGATCTAGAAAATGTCTGACTTTGGTCAGCAGAAGTTTTACTGGAAGTTTCAAATCCAAGAGGATAACGGAATGATCCGTGTCAAACACCTGACTGAGAAAGGTGTCATTTAAGTCAACATCTGTGACATTATTCTTGAGAGTATTTTGATTCTCGGAAGTTTCCTTTGACATGGCTCGAGTAATTGCACACAAAGGAAATAAAATCGGGTATCTCTTGTTCAATTGGCTCTGGAACCTGATGTAAACTAGGATTATCAGTCACAAGTGGATTAGTAATGACCTTGTCCCCAGCAAGGTCGTTTCCAAGAAGAAGGTGAATCCCTTCAAAAGGCCAAAAAGGCCTAATACCTAAAGTCACAGGTCCAGAAACAAAGTCCGAAGACAAATAGACATTATGGAGAGGAACAGGAATAAAGTCATTGCAATCTACCCCTTTAATAAGAACTTTAGAACCTGAAATGACTTTTCAGAAAACGGCAGGGTATCTGCCAACAAAAGAGACTGGGAAGCCCCGGTATCTCTTAAAATTTTGACAGGGGTAGCGGAAGAAAAATCACTAGAAAGTGACATAAAACCATCATGAATAAATGGTTCGAAAATACCCATAATGCTATCTTGAGAAGAATTGACCTTTACCTCATTAATTGGGGATGAGAGGGGTTTAACCTCAGAAAATGTGTTGCACACATTATTAGACTCTAATTGAGTTGATGAAGAAATAAAGCCGGTGGGCTTAGATCCACTTTGACCACTTTGACCTTCACGTTTTCTTTTCAATTTGAAACACTCTGACATTAAATGGCCGTCTTTCTTACAATAATTACAAGAAAGTGTACCAAACTGTTTGTCAGAAGGAGATTGAGACTTGGGATCTGATGATGTGGGAGTGTTACTTGGATTTTGTGAACTGTTGTCATTTGATTTCCTACTGTCCTTTGAAAAATTCTTGGATGAAAAGGAGGAGTTAAATTTACCTGCATTGTTTCTGTATGAAAAGGACTGGGATGGTTTGCTGAGAAATGAAGATTTGTGGGTCAATGAATAATCATCGGCCAAACGTGCAGCAACCTCCAATGTATCTGCCTTTTATTCATTGATAAACGTCTTGATGTCACTCCGGATGCACCTTTTAAATTCCTCAATCAAAACAAGTTGTCGTAATTTTTCATAATTCTGACTGACCTTTTCAGAAGAACACCAACGATCAAACAGTTGTTCTTTTTTTCGAGCAAATTCAACATAAGTTTGATCCTTCACCTTCTCACAATCCCTAAATTTCTGACGGTAAGCTTCAGGCACCAACTCATAGCCCTTGAGAATTAATTCCTTCACAGAATCATAATTTGAAGCCTGCTCTACTGACAACTGAATATAAATTTCTCTGGCTTTACCCACCAAAGCACTCTGCAAAAGCATAGACCAGGACTCCTTAGGCCAATTCAGACTCTGAGCAATTTTCTCAAAATGAAGGAAATATTTATCAACATCCTTTTCTTGGAAAGGGGGAACTAACCTGAAATGCTTAGTGATGTCAAAATTGTCTGAAGGGAAGAATTTTCCTGACTTTCTAAGCTCTAAACGTCTCATTTCTAACTGCAGTTGGTGTTCTGCTAATTCTCTTTCCTTTTCTTTTCCTCTCTTTCTTTCTCCTTTGTCTTTCTTCCATTTGCAATTCTTTTTCTTTCATTTCCAATTCCCTCTCTTTCTGTCTTTCTTCCATTTCTAATCTTTCCTGCCTATCTTTCTCTCTCTGTCTTTCTTCCATTTGTAATTGCATTTGTATTTTTTCTTTTTCTAATGCCAATTTTTAAGCTCCAAATCTGTCTGAATTTCTAATTCTAATTTTCTTAGTTCAAAGGTAGACTCGGGCTCATAATCTTTCAAGGTGGATTCCTCAAATTGGCCTAAATTAACTAAATGTTTTGCAATGTGGTACTGTATTTCCCGCTTGCGCATAGATCTTTTGACATCTACTTTAAGGAAATTGGCCAGTGCAATGAGGTTGTCTTTTTTGAGGGAATCAAATGCGTCCTGATCAAGGTCATCCATAAATTCGTCTGGCTTGAATTCCGCCATGATTGAATTTTGCTGAGTTCACAGTGTACAGTAGTTTTGAAAAGGCTGGCAAAATGTTGTCAAACGGCTCAAAATATTCGTATCCCGGACGAGCCCCAATTTTGTTACGTGCAGAGGATACGAACAAAAGGGTGAACTCAGCAGTTAACGTTTAAACAAAATTTATTACGAAAATAAAACTAATTGCTAAGTCAGGGATAGAGTACAAGCTTTAAAAGTGTACAGACTACTTATCTCAGCTGGGACGGCAAAGCTCCAGTCTCAGAGTTGTAACAGTCAGTCGGATGAATGAACAGTCCTTTGGTTTGCAGGCTTGAAGCTGCACAAAGTCCACAGTATAAATCCAACGTTGGCAGTGAAGGTCTTGAAAAGTCTTGAGAATGACTACTGCCGGGGCCGGAGTTTAGTAACACACAAGAGACACGATCCCAAAAGTCTGACTGCAAGCCTGCTGTCCCAGTATTTATACTCATGTGTTTACATAAGCATATAAGAACAATCTAGAACTTTTATTGACATGCTAATTACTGTTCTAAAATTATCTCTCTTACACAACTAATTAAATTTCTAGAATATTCCAAACATGACTAATTGAATTCAAGGTTGTGAGGTCATTAAGGGCAGTGACCTTGAGAATGTTCTAGACTAATTGAACTCAGGTCATGATGAGTGTGGGGGAAATGACCTACATAAAAATACTCAAACGTACATAACAGTTCCTATACTGACAGACCTACCTACCTACCTACCACCTACCCACCTATCCACCTACCCACCCACCCGAACCCACTCACCTACCTACCTAACTACCTACCTACCTTCCTTCCTACCTACCTACTTACGTGAGAAAACGCGGTGAAATCATTGATTTCTTGAAATAACATTTATTATAAAAAATAAAAGTAATCATTTTGTCATGGGATAAAGTGAACTTTAAATGCTTAGAGGCTACTCAGAGGTCTTTCAGGATTATCATCTACACTTGCATGTTCTTCACACACGTTTACTTCTGAACTACATACAGACTGTTTTGATACGCCACACATTAAAGTTGCTAATTCATTTAATCACCCTTAGAAAAACATGAAAGTATCTGGGGTCTTACGAAAGAGGTATCTCTAATCTGCAAGCAAAATATACCAGGGATTATATGGTCTCGGCAGACAGGAAACACTAATTTCCAGAACACATGGTGCCAGTTTATGACCTCTTCAACATAAACAGAAAGGCAATTGATTGTACACACACAAAAGTTCACCGCTTACACACAATGATTAAATGAGTAGACAACGTTAAAATATGGCTTACCAACAAATTGTGTGTGTACTCTAAGAGAAAACATATGTGATAAACATGCAAGTGTAAACTACCAACCTAAAAGACCTGTATTTCAGCTGAGACGGCAAAGAACTGCGTTGAACCAGACAGTGAGAATGGCCACAGGGTACAGCTGTCAGTCCCCTTGGTGGGAGAGAGGTGGAGAGGGTTACGTTTTTTGTTCAACGGTTTACATTATTTGATTATATTAATTTTGACTGTGACATTTCAATAAATATTTCAACTCCAAACTGTCTAACAGCTTTTTTATTACTACATGAAATTTTATCTACTTTGTTTCAGATAAAGTTTTCGACTCCAAACCGTCTGGCTGCTTTCTTCATTACCTAGAAGTCTTTATTTCCTCTCCGACCTGTGTACATGCTACTGTAAATGCTCAGAAAACATTGCAAACTTGTTAATCAGCTGCCCGTATCAGCGGATTAATTTATTAAGTCAACACCAAGTCGTCACACGTGTAGTATAATAAGAAAAGGGCTGAAGATTATAGACACAGTGTCACGAAAACACGCAAATCTAAGAATGTATAGAAGTCACTAAAAATTTAACGACTATCAGAAGCATCACTGTACTGATGAATTGCTACATGCTAATTTACTGTGTCAAAAATGGTCGTCTTGAGCAGAAAACCAAACTACATTGAGTCGGCCGTGGTCCGTCAGAGCGGAAGTCGGAAGAAGCTTTTGACCTCAAACCTGTTCATTTCCGGTCGAAAAGTAAACATACTTCCCATGATGCGTTTGGTGTTCTATAATATAAAAGCTCGTACTTCAAGCTCAAAATGAGCAAACGTTTTATAATTGTCATTTATATCATTTTCCCCTACACTCATCATGACCTGAGCTTAATTAGCCTAGAACATTCTCAAGGTCATTGTCCTTCACGACCTCACAACCTTGAATTCAATTAGTCATGTTTAGAATGTTCTAGATATTTTATTAGTTGTGTGAGAGATAATTTTAGAGCAGTTATTAGCATGTCGCTGCTCTTAAATACATGTTGGATATGAAGTACATTTGCAGCAGTACTGTGGCATATCGATCCCATTCGCTGGTCAAGTGTTCGTCACCACAGAAATGCTGCAACCGAGGACATAGACGTTTTCAGTAGTTACTTTGTTCGGGACTATGACACTGGTCGGTTCACGATCCATTGTCTACTTCTGCTAGCAAACACGATATTACGAACATATATTTTCAAACATTTTGCCAACAACCATTAGTCATGTAAGGGAAATAATTTTAGAGCAGTAATTAGCATATCAGTAGAAGTTCTAGACTGTTCTTATATTCTCTTATATTACCACTTGAGTATAAATAGGGGACAGGCACAGCTTGCAGACAGACATTTGGGATCGTATTCTGATGTGTTAATTCAAGACTTTGGAACCTCAAGCAGTATTAATGTCAAGACTTTCCAAGACCTTCACTGACTTAGTGCAACTCTGAGCCTGCAAGCCAATGGACTGTTCATTTATCAGACTGACTGACACAACTCTGAGACTGGAACGTTTTCATGCCAGATGAGATAAGTAGTCTGTAAACTTTTACAGTTTTTATTCTATCCCTTGACGTAGCGATTGGTTTTATTTTCGTAATAAATTTCATTTTAAAAGCAAATTGCTGACTTCACCCTTTTGTTCGTTTTCTTTCATGTAACACTGCGAATTCACAATATGAAATACACATCAATTGTTTGGGAGGTTCGGGGGGGGGGGGGGCTATTGGTTTCTTAATACAGTGTCTTCATTCGGGGATTTGAACCCAAACTACGGCATCCAGTCGGAGAAGCACCAGGCAGAATCGCTCAGCCGAATCCCAACTCTCAAAAAAGAGTGGTTCAATCACGAAGTTAAACTGTTACATTTCTCTGACAACAGCTTCTCTTACCTGGCTCAAATTACCTCAAAGAAGTTTAACACAGCAGAGGGAGCACACAGACAGAAATTTTCAGGGTCACCTTCGAGGTCACATGACACAATATGCAAATAAGCTAATAATTAGAATGCCATGCTGATTAAACCTTACAAAATAGGATGTCTTACCTATTTTCAACGAATTGCAGAATCAAAATCGATGAACTTAAAATGATATAGAGCTAAAACACAGAAATTCATTAAGTTTGCATATGAAATATAACTACAAACGTCTTGTTCATAAAATTTAAAACAGCGGGAGATCTGCATTGGGTCAATACATGGCAGAGGTCTGTTAAAAATCGATGGCCTTTGTATTGATACATAGTCTAATTACTAAAATATATTAAATGTGCAAATGAGCTAATAATAGAACGGCTTGCTCATACAACTTACATTATAAGTCGACCTAATTATGATCAATATTTTACCGTGGGTTTAAAATGGCGGTAAAGGCTAGAGCGTCAGTTACAAACGTCAATAAAACTATTAAAACATAAAAGTAGTCAACATTCTCTGTGGAATAAAAAACTAGACATTTGGGGTCAAAGGCATTGCAGAGTTAAAGCCCGTTGAAACTTCTGAAAAACTGACCAAAGAAGATGCAGTTGGGGAGTCTTTAGTGTATTAAGTATGGTAGAGGTCCCCTAGCTTTTACAAATGTTTAAAAAGGGAAAGTCATTTTTTACTGTTTTTTTCAGGAAAGTTTGACAAGGCCGTGCTTGCATTCAGAATGCGTGACTGCCATTGTAAATGCATTTTTAGATTCTTTGAGTGTCAAAGAGGTGTCAAAAGTGACATTAACCAAAAAGACTGCTCTGTGACTTCAAAAGAGGGTGCAAATGTGACTTGTTTTCAACATTTTTGACAGAATAACACTTTTCCTACATAATTTTATACCAATTTAATCCAACCTTTGAAATGAAATATGGACATGGAATTTTTACAGCCTATTAACAAGGTTACAGATAAGATTTTTACAGCACATTTTTCTGTATTTGAAGTTCTTTTTGAAAAATCACATTTTGAAATTTGAAAGAATTTTTAATAATTTTTTGATATGTAAACCCATGTAAAACCATAAAAACAAATTTTATTTACAAATTCTGCCGTACAAATCTTACGATTAATAGTGTCACATATTTATAACTAATTTGGTAATATTAATACTATCCGATTATTATTAATATAAAAAAAAATATGAAAAATTAAATTTCAATATTGATTGGTGTCATATTTCGAAATCATGGCTACAAATATACAATTTTTATATTCTTTGGAGAAAGTATTTATTAAGGGAGTTATCCTGAAAATTTGAACTAAATATCTTGATTCTAACACTTGAAACTTGACATTAACTTTGAGAAAAGAATTGGTGCAAAATAGCCTTTACCGCTACCTTAATCATAATCAGTGCACTCAGTATTGATATACAACCCATATCATAAAAATTCATTCAGTATGTAATGAGCATCAAAAATTTAGCATAGTGAAACCACAGAACACTTTGAGTGTATGCAATGTTTTATCAAGTTTGATTGAGTAATTCTTCAGATAATGATATAGCCTAAACCACAAATTAATTACTTATGCAAAGGACTTTTAATTATGCAGACCAAATCCACTAAAATCTAATCAAATCTACATTTTCAAAAGACGATGCTATGTACCAAATTGCGTGACCTCTTGTTTTAGGATGTGACTTGAACAAAATCTTTCTATGGATGGTCAGTCAGACGGGGCCTTGCAAAGTAAGCTGCCAGAGAAATACTCGACAGACTGTACCATTATTTTTAGGGGTGGGCGACTGTTGTTAGGGGCTAAATACGCGTACTAATGGAAAAGTGGTTTAGTTGTAGTGCGCTTGTGGCAGTAGTTGTTTTAATGTTATATTACTTTTTGGAGGATTGAAAAAAGTCATAGGACAGTTTGTTTCTTTCCAATTACTTGCAAGAATACCCCTAACACTGAAGGCCAAGAGATCAGTGACCATCTATTGATAATTTGCCATTTCTAAAGATGTGAATGACGTATTCACTCCATGCAAAGTGTATTGTCCTATAATGTCTTTTGCCGTTTGGCATCCCACCACACACATTCTACAACAACCTTTGTAGTCTAGCAGCATCCCATATTAATGTAGATTTCAAAAAAAAATCATAATGATTTGTACCCTCGGAGATTCCTCAGTGAAATCTCCCATGTCTACTATGTGTAGACAGATTCACAGACAAGTAGTCAAAATTTTGAAAACATAATTTTAAGCACACCATTCTTCTCAATTGTCATTTTAATAATATCGAAAATTATGCATTATTGAGAGAGGACAGAGCGTTTTTGTACAACTTTTCCCTGATATTGTCTTTAGCCATACAAAATAATGTGATGAGAAGTAGGGAGACTAGTTGCACCTAATGACATTGATTTTTTTGCAATGGAAGCGAAAAAAAATTGCATGCTAAGTTTTCTCAAATGGCCCCCTTCTGTTCGTCATAACTTGCTGCCTAAAAACCAGTGCATTTGTAGCATACAAAGAATGTGACTTTTTTGGTTGTTTAGTGGTTATTTGAAAACTTCCACTGAAATATCTTAACGTTCTTTTGATAGATATTATTTAACAGTTATTCTTTAGTGCTTACATATACAACTGAAAAGGTTTTTGAAAAGTAATATTCGATGATACAAATCAAAGAGAATTGTAGGTAATTTATTGTACCGTGCATCTCTCATTGCCGGTAGTTATACCTATTCATTTTGCCACCTACTTTACACATTTTATCACAGTAGGACTTGCTAGTATTATTGAACTACAGTACGTAATACAACTTAGGCAAACGCATCTGTACAATATTCATGAACACAAGTTCTAACGACTTTACATAACCCGTTACCGTGTAGGATGTCTTTAATTATAACGTTTTTGAACTTAGTTAAGAGCGTTGAGAAGAGAGAATATATGACTTATTTTGTAGTTGTAGTTAGCAAACGTGTTGTCTAACGGCTATATTTAGCCCTCACACCTGCTTAGCACCCCTAAAAATAATTGTGCAGTCAGCTTGGGACTTCCGTGGCAGCATACTTGACAAGGTCCGACAGACGGATGGGTACACACACAGACAGATACTGTGGTGGCTATAAACAATGTTTAGATCTCCAGCCAAAGCAGTCCAAAATAGGGGCCTACACGATGTTTTTTTGATTTTTGAGATCATTTCCCGACCCTCAGGCCATAAATAATGACATCTTCCTTGCTGCAATATTGTTTCCATACCATACTAGCTTTGGAAACACGGCTGTCTTTAGCGAGATCTATGCGGACATGCTGGTCATCTAAAGGCGAGGTTGACGAATATATGACAAGATTACTGCTTTCACTGCCATCATAAAGTTCTGAGAGACCAAGTTTAATCATGTGGCTCAAAGTGCAAACGACGGTAAACCAAATCAATGCAAGTTGTTGGTTTAAATAGGTACAATACAGCATACACCGCGCTTCCGTGTACGCATACGGTTTGAGCATAGCTGAATCACAGTTTATGTTGTATGAAAGCCGATCCTATCGACGGACAGCTCTTGTACTGCGCGTGTGTACAACCCCATGATGCTGCCATTGAGCCCACTCAGTCAGTGAAAAAAAAAATGACGCGCAGTTCGGCCTGCTTTCGGCATGATAAAATGCATCGGAAATTAAAAACATGACAAAAGTGGAAGCCTTTGTCAAAAACGAGACGAACAACAGATTAGTACTGAAGGACGTTAAAGTTCTACAACGTTTTTCCAAGACACGAATAAACAATTTAATTGGACTGCAAGGAAATCAATTTCAACTGTAAACATGAGGACCACTTTGAAGTCAGGGACACCTTTGAGGTCTCTACCGAAGTGTGACCAGACAACACAGAACTAACAAGAACTTAATCAATTCGTTGTCGGAGGGATGGTTCAGGTTCGGTGCTCCGTACTGAACAGTGACCTATTCACACGTGTGACCAGAACGCGAACTAACGCTTAACTACATACTGTCTTCCGCCTCGCATAAAAATGTTAAAGAAGCTCCCAACCTTACTATCGAACCGTTTGTGTTGCTTTGGTGTTTGTTTCGTTTCTGATATGTGTGAAATACGTTTCCCACATTACTCTCCAATGGTTGTGTTATAATATTGTTAGTTTCGTTTAGGATATGCTTTTGGGGAGTTTTATTTTAATGTGTACGATAGTGTTTTTACTGTGTGGGGAAAGCTTATGGACAGACGCATCCGGCCCTATATAAGAGTTGACAAAATGTATCATTGTCGCTTGCGTTTCTAAACCATACTGTGGTTTCTCAGTCGCAGAGTAAATTCTTTCCTGAAATTTATTTGTGAAATTTTAAATCTGAGTTCAGTATTCTTCTTTCTCAAATACCGACGCAAGTATATCAATGTTTGGATCGCGTTGTAAATCCTTTTGGGTATCAAGTTAATTTGTTTTTTGTTTATTTACTTCTGTAATTTTGTTTTGACGGTTGTCTTTTAATATTTTATTTTGATGTATGGGCTGTATATCAGTGCTTAAAATAAGTTTGTTCGTAATTTACTTTCTTGTCACTGTGCCGTTTGTTATTGTATTTTGAATACTATGGTATATTTCCGCTATTATTTTAGTGATTTTGTTGTTTTTATTTTCTCTGTCGAGTAGTTTACTGGTGAACAATGCTAGTTTTTTTAGTAAAATCGCTAGCGTTGTTATAAGTGCGATCATGTCTGAGGATTTTGATTTCGATGGAACCATTAAAGGTTGCTGTCGGGTAACACGATTCTCTATCCCATCAAAATTATCTTCTTCTTGAAAATGTCTTCGCCAAAGGCGTCTCGATGGGTCGATTGAAAACAAAAAGAGCATAGACAGCAGATGTCCGATGTTTTATCCACCAATGCGAGCAAGCGATTACTTTCTGGGCCATTGAATTCCGCTTGACCCGAACTAAATTTATACCTTATTGAGTGACGTGTAAACGTGAGATCGTTTAGATCACCTTTAAGGAATATTTACAGAGATACTAATTGGATCCCCTCGACTTTAAAAAATGCACGTGCAACCGCGGCTTTTGTTTATGATCTTCACCCCTTCTCTCATTGCACTACGTGAGCGACGGCTGTAGTATTGACTTAATCAATTAATCCACTGATACGGACAGAGGATTAGCAGTTGGCATGTTTGCTGAGCAATTACAGTGGTATTTACATAGGTTGGAGAGGAGATAAGGACTTGTAGGTAACAAAGAAAGCAGTCAGACGGTTTTGAGTTCAAACCTTTATTTGAAATATCACAGTCCAAATTAACAAAATCAAAGAAAGTAAATCGTTTCAAAAAAGCATCCCTCCCTAGCCCTGCCCGTCCTAGGACTGGATGCTGTACCCAATGGACAGACTGTTGAGTGACCAGTCATTGGCTTGCATGGTCCATGCAAAGTACACAGTATGAATCCAGCGTGGCTGTGAAGGTCTTGAAAAGTCTTGAAAGTAACACTGCAGGAGTGATTCAAAAGCCTTCGTGTAACACGTCCGTGACACGATCCCCAATGTCAGACTGAAAAACTGTGCTGTCCGCCACCGTTATTCAATGATTCAATCTAGAGAGTATACAAACAATCTAGAACGCCTATTGATATGCTAAATACTGGTCTAAAGATCTTAGTAAACACGACTAATTGAATTTCCAGAAAGTTCTAAACATGACTAATTGAATTCAGGGTCATGGAGACAGTGTCCTTAAGAATGTTCTTGACCAATGAAACTCGACATGAATAGTTTATTCAAAATAGGATGGCCCACCACAAATTGCAACAGAATTTTTTTCTTCAGACCGCATTTTAGAGACGTACCCAGAACAACATATCAAAAGTTTACTCGAATCCACCTTGGGGGAATATGTCTATTTGCATAAATCCACCTTTGGGAAATATGTATAATTTGCATAAATCAAATATGGCTGCCAGCATCCGACAAAATAACATAATTGACCATATATCACATGTTGAACAAGCTATTTCAGTGATTTCAAAGTCTGGGATTAGTTATTTGGCTGAGAAAATCAGTTTTGAGGTATAATGTTTTATAAAGGCACTTCATTAATTTGCATAATTCTAATATGGCGGCCAACATTCCTACAGAAGTACTTTTCGGTCATATACCACATATTAAACAAGCTATTTCAGTGATTTTAAAGTTAAAAGTATATTTGTTTGGCATGGACAAACGATTATCGAGATGCAATGACTTGCATTGGCACTTTGTTAAATTGCAGAAATCTAGTATGGTGGCCACGATTCCTACAAAGGACATTGTCGGTCATATACCACGCATTAAACAAGCTATTTCAGAGATTTTAAAAAAATTAATATATTTCTTAGGTATGAAGAAACACTTTTCGTGGTTCAATTTTTACAAAGGCCGTTTGATAATTTGTATAAGTTAAATATGGCAGCCATATTATGGCCCATTGCTTAATAGCTTCTAATATAAATAAGAGTTTGGTATAGTATTTAGCACTGGGAATATATCAAGAAGAAACTGTTAAGTCCTTCAACATATATTTTTAAAATTTTGATTTTTCTATATATGGCGACTGTTAATAATTGATACTCTTCTGAATAATATATTTTCTTTCTGATATAACACTGGGTTCATCTGTGTACTGCAATTTTGTAATTTGTATGGGTGTTAAACATTCTACAGTGTCAAATATGTAATCTGTAATGTTTACTGTTACAAAAAGACGTGTAAAAAAACCTTTAGTTTTTAATCTAGACTGAACCCCTTTTAATGGATGGTGCATCTTTATAAGATCCCCCTATATGATTGGCGAGAAGTCATCAAACATAACAACAAAATACAATAAACACAACAAAGCTAAAAAAAACGAAAAAATATATGACCAAAATAAAAAATGCCATTACACTCAAATTGAAACTTAAAACTATTAGAGACAATGTCAGATTAATGTAAACTTTATGAACACAGAAACTCACAAAAAAAGAAAACTGCATGCTTTAACAAAGGCTTACAATTAATCCAAACACAGAGTCCAACTATTACACATTACAAACAAGTACATCCCGAGTCATTTTTCCAAGTGTCATTTTCCAGATGCACATACTTTTATTCGAACTGTTTGGATTCTTTCGGGCTGATGAGTTGTGTGAACTGATTTAAGTCTTTGCTAAGCATGCAGTTTTCGATTTTGTGAGTTCGTGTGTTGATCAGGTTTTTAAGAGTCTAGCATTGTTTGCAACAGCGCTAAGTTTTAATTTGTGAGCATTGTGGCATATGTTATGTTTTGTCACATTGTTTTTTTGTTTGTTTCTGCTTTTATATTATCTTTGTTATGTTTATTGTATTCTTGCTGTTATATGTGATGACTTCTTGCCTATCATCTAGGGGATATACCTAAAATGCACTCGTTCATTAGAAGGGGATTCAGTTTAAACTCGAGTGCACTGCATCCTGATGTCACAATCGTATAATCAAACGTTTTGAATCAGACAAGGACTTCCGTCAGAAGAAAATCGTAATCAAAATTTGTACCATTCTTGAGGATGCTAATTCAGAAAACAACACAGGCGATAATTGTGATTGTCTCACAGTCTTCAAGCACTCCTAGCAGAACATCTACATTAAGCAGTGGAGAACTAATTCAATTTTTAAATACTCCAAGTGTAGGTAAAGCTACATTCGAATAAAAAAATATAAAAATACAAAATTGAAAGTCCATTGATGACGCCGATTAGTTATGCCGGTACTAATGAGGGGGTTGCGGGCCTCGAACGGAATCATGTTAAGTTTCAGTCGTAGATAAGGTTTTAGATTCGGACTTTGATTTACTTGAATTTGTAGTGATTTGGGCGTAAAGTGTAAGACGAACGCTCGTGACTGCGGTATTTACTAACTGGTCATAAAAGGGTGACTTCACTATAATTTTGAATCCTAACTGCGCACGGCAGTGGATCACGTGGTCCAGGCTGCTTATCTCTCGCCAAATGGCCTTGGCGAAAGATTAGATTATTTTTTGTCTAAATAATGCATCAAAACATTGCAAAATTTGTTGAAACAACATTTGGTGGACATTCATGATGAATTCATGGAGCACGAAAGGTGTCAAAATTATTCCAGGGTAGTGTTTCTCATCCTATTTTACAGAACTCTTTTACGTTGTTAATTTCTTTCTACAGTGGAATTTGATCGAGTGTCCGTTTTGCCTTGCAGAGCTCGACAAGTCTACATGTTCCTTATCATTAGAAAAGTAAACATTTGCAACAAATTGAGTATTTGGTGTTAGATTACAGCGCACGCGGCGAACGTTTCCCAGACACTGTCTCGTCTACAATAATGACAGTCGTTTTAGCATGCCACTCATGCACAACAGCTTGACACCGCACAATAGCTATAGCACATCATCAAAGTTTTCTTTCAGCTACAGCTTTGTGTACTTTGATTTGGGAAATATAACTCAGACAAAACTCACTGGCATATTTTTCGACTGTCGGATCTATATCTTGAGGAAAGTCCTCAACATCAACCGGACTGACTCTCGGCGTTTTATTACAGTGAAACATTGTATTTTTTCAGCAAGGTAAAGAATATTTTGAAGGCAGAGAGATATCATCGTCCCCTCCATGCTAACCCGTTGCCGTGTATGATGCCGTCCGGGAAATTAAGTGCCAAAATACGGTGAATTATTTCAGAAACACTTGGTGTGTTATTCAATGGCACAAAATGTACCGTGTTGATTGAATTGCACTTGCCTGTGCAAAATCAACACTTTTCTTCAAGTCTATTTTGTAGCTCAGAGAAGTGTCAATTCAGAGAGAAGTGTCAACTGAGAAAGTTTCATTTAGCTGAGACAAAAGAGAAAGCGGGATTAAAGTTTCATTTATGAGTGTTTAGCATTTTCTGGTTGACAATATTCAGTGTTGTATCGTGTCAAACTTGTTGATAGAGTAGACTGCACTCGCAATGCTACAGACTGCATGCTGAAGGAACTGTTGTCGTGATTGCTGACATCGAGAGGAGAAGAAAGGTTTTTTTTTTAAAGAATTTACTTGTTTCTTCATAAAGTTCCCAATTTAAAGTAAACACCTAAAAGAAAACTGATGGTGTGCATGTAGTGCAGTGTTATGCTTGTTGTCAGTGACATGCTGAAACGACTGCAGTGATCGTGATGAGACAGTGTATGGGAAACGTTTGCCGCGCGCTGTAATCTAACACTAACCAAAGACGAAGACTCAATTTGTTGCAAATGTTTACTTTTCTAATGATAAGCAACATGTAGACTCGTCGAGCTCTGCAAGGCAAACCGGACACTCAATCAAATTCCACTGTAATTAAATTAGATAAAAATGTTTATGCTAGAATAAGCCGCATAAACGCTATAAGCGAGGACTGCGTATCTTTTTTGAACATAGCTTACAAACTGCAATTTACCGGTGGTACACATTATTTTGAAAAGTCCCCTAAGCTAAAAACACAGTGAGAGTGACAGTTACTGAAGGATGACAATATTCATGAAAACAAGGACATCTCTCACTGCGAGTTGTCGTTGAAAGGCACCCAACGTCAATATCGTAATGTTATTGCATACATGAGGGAAAATGCCAAGAGGATTTGACCGGTTAAGAAGGGCTTGACTACGCAGTTTCTTTGTAGTGAAGCGTCATTACGTATTCATGGTGACCCCCGGCCAGTGTCAATATCTTTGTGGGGCTTTTGTCTTTTGGCCTGCTTGCATATGCGTCGTTGGACACGACCTGCTAATCACCCAGGTAGTCAATTAAACTATTAATTGACTGTTTACCGACCCAATTAACACTATTCAGCAGTATCAGTCATATTTTATTCGCGTGGCCCGGGTGGGCACAACGTAGGAACGCGTGTATTTCTATGTGTACGTTTCACTTGTGTTGTTTGTACCATCGTGCATTTGATGTCTTTGTTTCACCTACAGCATTACCTTCAAGGTGACGGGCTTACTATTAATGTTCAGTATCATTGCACCGAGTTCTGCCCACGGTGAAAACCACCTGTTTTGCCTACTAATTACTGCCCGTAGCTGCCCGTCCTGAATGTAGCCCATCATAGCTACAGTAATCAGTCAATATATAATACCCTGCGCCTAATACTTTTTATATAAACTTGTAAAATCATAGTCCGAGCCATAAAATTGTTGACTTTCGATCCGATATACAGGTTGATCGTTGAATCGCACCGGCGCATCCATGTTTACTTGCCCCATAAGCTTACTACTCTACAAAGGGTGGGTAGATGGAATTCCAGGGCCAAAAATGAACACCGGGGCGAAACTTTTTGTGAATCCATGTGAAAACATAAATCATTTATCAGTTTTGATATATACTCCTCAATTGTAAGTTTGATCAAAACCGAGACCACATTCAAGGGCTATGCAGACTGTCCATGTACGCACAACACAGGCAACCACCGTGAATATCAGCGTCAGCGGCATAACTATCGGGTCGTAAATCGATCGGCGGTTTTGGGGCCCCGGACTATAATTTTATAAGTTTATATCACAAGTAAATGTTGTGGAATATTAAGATATCGATCTATTACTGTATTGAAAAGGCCAATTTCGTGTCGGGCAGTGCTAGAAGAATGAGAGGCAGGGACGACAGTAATTAGTAGGACCGTTTCTTTGAATACTGTTCGATATTAAGTGACGGTCAAACTTTTGGGTGGTGCGTGTGACCGGCGGCACTGACACAAACTGGGTTGACAAGCAGAATAATTTAGGTTTTTGTTCAGTGTTGTTACCATTTGTCAATGATGGAAAACATTGACAGGAAACCAGAGAAAACGGTCCCGCTCCGAGAACAGCCCCGAGACGGGGACAGTGTCTTTTGGCACGCTTATACGCCAGTCACCTAGGCGACGGTAATCCGCACCACTTATCACCATCGGGAAGATACTCCTCCCCTATACCACTGGCGATCCGGCCCTAAAGGCACTACATCATTCGACCAAGCATTGTTATAGTAATTTCCTGCATAAAATTAACAGCGAGGTCAACCGGTCAAATCGTCTTGGCATTTCCTGGCATGCATGCCTTCAAAATAACTCAGCTGAAACAGTTTTGTGATCATCGCTGAATTTTTAAAGGGATACATGTCACTTTAAAATCATATCATTTCATTGCCAAAACAGTGACCATGAAGTTTGAATTTCCATTTCCACATTAATGTTGGTATTTTAGTCCTGTTGGTGTAGCGTAGCCTCCGTCGATTTTAAATTTCACTGAACGAACGCGGCAAACAATGATTGCTTCCTTTCTCCCTGTTTCTCTTCGTCTCTTTGTCCCTCTACATGTATCTTCTCTGTCTGTATCTTCATACACAGTCGCTGTCACCATACGTCCATGCTGTCACACAGAGAATCTATCTATCCACCCACATGATCTATCTATCTAGCTATTTGTCTGTCTGTTTTTTGATTTATGCAAATGGCAAATACTGGTCGAGAGGTTTTATAGCTTGTTCCTTTGTGAAAAAAACACTCGGAATGACAATCACTGGAAGAAACTGGAATGCGAAATTAATTGCCCGGTCAACTTCCGGTTCGTCTAGTCTCGAGACAAAGACGATCTCGCTTGTGTGAAACACTGCCGTTCTGAAGATGCACAACGTTTCATTCAGAGCAGTAGGCATTTGTGACCCACGGGTTTAATCTCCGCTTCTGTAAACAACAGCATCTCACTTGGCGTGTACACATGCTAAAAATAGTCGATCTTCATTTCTAAGGTTCTCGAAAGACGTTCAGCATTGTAATAAAGTGAAACTTTGTTCATGACACACTACAATGATTTGAAGAGATCGTTCGGAAAACGCGTAAATATTGGAACAGCTGATCATAGCCTGGTAGTTCCAAAAAATGTCTGATTACATCCACTTTCTCGTAAACCCATAGACATTTCAAAAATTGATAGAATCTGCCTAGTAGTCGTTTCGGGGCAAGGATATAGTAAAAAGTAGGACGCGGTACATTCTTTTGCTTCATTGCTTGTCAACACTCCACGTGTGTTGCGAATAATCTGCCATAGCGTAACCAACGCTTAAGTCAAAGCGTTGAAAAAACAGTGCCCACTGATCATTGATACCAGACAGATGTTTAAGTTTTAAAAGCAGAGGGCATGCAGGATCAAAATGTCAGAAAATAAATTCTTCCGGGGATGTTACTTTACTATATTGCAAGTTACTGATGCTATGCTCGGACATATACCATGGAGGTTCTATGCTCAGAGAAGTGTTTTAGTATTCACAGCAGAAGAAGGTCGATCGACACTCTTTAGCAACTGTAAAATTGCGCACATGCACACGTTACTGATATGAATACCTAGCTTTAACTAATATTTTATGGCTGGAAAGTGTGCCTTCAATATAGGTGCAGGTATAATGTGTTTTCAAAAACGATGGAAAAAGTCCATGGAAATTTGCCGTGTAAATTTTCGCCTGTATTACTGTTTCATGCCGACCATCGCTGGTGCAGTCAGTCAAAAATAAAGTCGTAGCGTTACATATGGAGCTAGAAACGAATCTGGCTCCATGCTTACACCGATACGTTGTACTGCTGTATAAGCCGCTGATGATCTATGCACGTCTAGGTACACAAGTGCCGATGTGCTCTCTCATTGCACGGCCAAAACCGGTATCGATTTATCAGTCCCTCCTCCAAGCAAGAGACGTCCTTGTCTAGCTCCATGGTCAATCATGGAGGTATGGGTCAGCCATAGCTCGTATCGTGTCGAGGGATTGAGTGTGAGCATATCATGGTCCGCATTGCCATTGTGCTAGCCAGAAAATTCATCGTCAATAATCCCCTCATTACCCAATACTATGAGCAAACTAACTTCATGAACACTTCGCCGTGAAATGCATAATGGTGACGCTTTTTGCATCTGATTAACAGGCGTAAATAGGTGTACATGTTAGCATCGGCAAAGTTGTAATGAATATGATGGGCTTTTGGACATCAGTTCTGGTGCAGACAAGGCTGAGGCACTTTGGAGTATGGCTTTAAAAGTATCAACGATTTCTAAATTTTAAAGTTTGACCGATCCGACTTTTGAATTTAAATTTTAACTTAAATCAGTTTCACGATTACTATCATTATGACGTTCTGAACTGACTGCACTGACAGGTTGTGTTACATTAAGGTTATTCCTAACTAAATATGGCTTAAGCATATTCATGTGGCATAACTGTTTTTATTTACGCCTGTCAGGAGTCATTAACGTGCAATTTAGATCGCTTAATTTCTTATCAATTAAATAAGGACCAAAGAACGAGCAGGAATGGTTTACTAAGAACTGCATTAGAACAAAAACCTTTTGACCAGGTTTGAACTGCCGTTTTGAATGTTTTTATCTCGTTTGACTTTTATTGCTTACTGAGATGATTCAAGATTCAAATGCTCTCGAAAGTTTGTACGATATTCTGACACATATTGTAAAAGATTCAGACAATTGTCATCGCCTGATAGAATTTTATCTTCTCTGGGCCACAGACTGTATGTCCAAATATAAACTCAAATGGGCTAAAACAAGAGACTCAAGGATTGACTCTGTAACAGCAAAGAACATCAAATGAATCCCTTCATCAAACTGTTTGTCTCTGTCAAAAGGTTTGAAGAAATCGCTCGAGGGCACCCTGACTTTCTGGTTAATAGGCGAAGGACTTATATTGTTTAATACCTAGCTGATCCATGACTTGATGATTTTTTCGAACATAAAGTGGGAGCCATGATCGGAAAGGAGACAAAATGAATGCCACATGAAGTGAACATTTGACTAAAGCCCTCACTTTAGTCTTTGCCTTTATGTTTCTAAGTTATATGGCCTCCGGGAACCGTGTATATGCACACATTATTGTCAACATGTACTCAATGCATTTCCAGATCTTATTTTTGTAGGGGCAAAACCCTGTCTGTGAGTATCCTACTAAACGGTTCTTGACGCAGGAATTGGCTGCAAAGGGCCTTTGGAATAGTATAGTTTTGTTTTCCTGGTATTTGACATGTGTGACAAGTTTTACTTATACTAGACATACAACTTCCCTCTGAAGGAAGAAAAGCGTTACAAAACAAATAAGGGAGTTACTCAAAAGAAACCAAAACAGTGTTTCAAAGTAATAATAGGAAAAAGAAATAAATTCATACAACCCCCCCCCAAAAAAAAAAAAAAAAAAATAGCATGATTATCAAGATAGCGGGAAAATCAAATAATGATTACATTTCTGATAGGTGTTACATTCTCAATTTCATACATGTAGATATGTACTGTGCTAGAGGAATTGATATGCTAGTATTTTTCATTATGAATTTAAATTTGTTAGGCATATCATAAAATATGGTATTATTTTTCGCAGCTGCAGCAAACACGAAATTTCTTTGGCTAGTGTAAAATTTGCAAGAAATGATGAGATGTTGTTCATCTTCTACACATTTGCTATCTCAGAGTTCGCAGATTCCTTTATGTACCGGAATTTATTGTGGCGTCCTGTTGCAATTTTTAGTGAATGGTTAATTTATCTCAATTTGACAAGACTGTGGTCGGAGATCATATTTTCGATGCAGTAATGTAATTTTCAAGCTCGATACTTTGTTTAAATATTCTGTATGTTCCGAATTTATTTTTGCATCTTTATTTGGTCTTTAATTATCTTGGATTTCTCTTTCCCATAGTTCATCGTACGTGCCTTTCAGTTCAGCATAATTTTTGGTCGATTCAGACCAAGTATAATTTGATCGGAATTAACCATTTGCATTTCTGCGATATTAGTACAGATTGACTCAATTTTACAATACCACTTGCTTAACGGAATTGTGGTTAAAAGGAATGCTTCCTTTAACAGACAGTGTTCACTATTATTAAGCCTATTAAAGTATTTGATCTTCTGCTTCAATTGTAACTTAAATGAGGTTCTATTATCATTTTCTTTCAATGAGTCAGGTAGCGAATTCCAATGCTTAATTGCCGCGTATTTGAGACTGTGCTGAGTTATAGAGAGGTTTACTTTAGGGATGTAGAAATTGTCGTTCCTTGCAAGTCGTGTGGGTAATTGTTGGGCAATCTGTCGAGGTAGTGATATATATCATGAACAGAGCGATTTTTCTTTAAGTCAAAAATTAATAAGCAAGTATTTAATTTACATTGCTTGTTGA
Organism: Ptychodera flava; assembly: GCF_041260155.1. Lineage (NCBI taxonomy): Eukaryota > Metazoa > Hemichordata > Enteropneusta > Ptychoderidae > Ptychodera > Ptychodera flava. The sequence continues at coordinate 9,841,065 of NW_027248280.1, read as the reverse complement.
TGTCAAAATTGTTGAGTTTCTGGGAAAGGGGGACAGTATTAGTACGGAAATCTGAAAAGGTGACAAGTCGTACCAATTTTTTTTGTAAAATGAGAATGGGTTGGAGAAAAGTTGAGTATGTGTTTCCCCATATTTCAATGCACTAGCAAATTCGAGGAAGAATCATTGAGTTGTAAAGTAGGATGAGAGTTGATCTGGGAACAAAATGACGGATTTGTGAGATAACACCTACAAGGGGCGCGATGGATTTGCTAACTTTAGCAATATGTGTTTTCCACGTCATGTGGTGATCTATGGAAACTCCTAAGTAGTTGGTTGATAAGACGCCTTGAATTGGGGATCCGTCAACACTCAACTTTCCAACAGTATTTACAGAATTCCCTGCTGACTTAATCATCATATAATTTGTCTTATCTGAGTTTATAGTTAACTTATTGGCATTACATCACTTACAAACCTTCTGAAAATTAGTATCTATATCATTGATGTCTATGAGTTGTTGAGATATTTAGATAATTTGGTGTCATCAGCAAACAGTCAAAAGTGAAGGTTATTAGTTGAGTTCACAATATCATTTATGTACAACAAGAAAAGAATAGGTCCTAAAATTGACCCTTGTGGGACTCCGCATTTGATTGGCTTGTACGAGGATGACTTGTTACCGATGGAGACTGTTTGCTGACGATTTGACAAGTAACTCTTAAACCAAAGAAGTGGTAAACCTCTAATTCCATAGTGTTCAAGCTTTTGAAGAAGAATGCTGTGATTTAAAGTGTCAAATGCCTTGAGAAGATCAATGAAAATACCGAAGGTTATCAGATCATTGTCTAGTTTTTCAGCAATATCAGAGATGAGATCTGCTATAGCAAGTTTTGTGTTGTGTTTCTTACGAAATCCATATTGACATTTTGAAAGAATATCATGTCTGTCAAGGTAATTGATGAGCTGTTTATTAACAATTGACTCAAAGATTTTACTGAAAATGGGTAGAATGGAAATGGGGCGATAGTTACACGCATCTGAGGTAGAACCTTTTTTGTAGACCGGAATCACTTTCGCCATTTTTATTGGTCGGGGAAAATGCCATGGCTAAATGAACAATTGATAATATGAGCAAGTGGATGACTAATAACAGGTGCAGCATGTTGAAAAATTTTGGGGTGAATCTTGTCATGACCTATTGATTGTTTTGGGTCAGGACGTCCAATTTCGCTGATGATTTCTTGTTCACTGACAGGGTGAAAGAAATACGAGTTTGCATATTGTCCATGTGAATAGTGGTGAAAGTCAACATTCGCTTTGATTTTACCAGCAAGGTTTGGACCAATATTGTTTAAATAATCAATAAATTCTTCTGCTATGTCAATACTATTTGAGGGGGCGTTTTGTCGGGATTGATGCGATTTAAAGTAGTGGGGAATGTTTTTTTCTGACTTTTGTTAAGAATTTCTCTGATCACTTCCCAAGTTCGATATCGATCGAGTTCGCAGTATATTGTGAGTTTTGATGTGTTTCTTGAAATTCCCAATACGAACCGGCAGCAGCTGAGGAAACGTCTTGTATAGCTGATTCGGGGGTACACTCGTGTCCTCTTACCTCACAGCCATACACAAGAATGGGTCTGATAAGTTTATCAAAAATGATTGTGCTAATGGGACATTTAGATTTTCACCATTTTTAGCTCACGTGTGTAAACACGTGGGCTAATGTCATAGCGATGTCTGTCTGTCTGTCCGTGTGTGTGTGTGTGTGTGTGTGTGTGTGTTAGTGTGTGTGTGTGTGTGTGTCTGTCTGTCTGTCTGTCTGTTTACACGATAACTCAAAAACGCCTGAACGAATTCAAGTTAGATTTGGTACACAGGTACCATGTGCTACTTGCAAGAACTGATTAGATTTTGGTTAGTGTGGCTTGCATATTAATGAAGTTATGCAATATCGTTTTTTCCATACAATGGTTTCCCTATGGAGACGGTAATGACAGTGTAGACATATATCAAGAAATACTGCACAAAATTTCATGAAACTTTTCACAGATGACAATCTAAGAACATATTATGATGATACTGTGAGTGTCATGTCAATTATCTTTTGATTTGCATATTTAATGAACTTTTGTTATTAGTGAAATAACTCTGAAACTCCTGCACCAAACGTGATGATACTTGCAACAAATATTGATCTGATATATATCTAATTATACTTAGAATCATTAGGCAGTGTCAAGTTAATAAATAGCTCATTTGCATATTTTATGAAGTTTGTAATTAGTCATATAACTCCGATATAACTTCACAAAATGTGATGCAATCTGCTTCAGATACTGATCCGACTGATATCTAACTGTAGTGTAAAGCATTAAGTAGTGTGAAATTAATGAAGGGTTCATTTGCTTATTTAATAAACTTTGTAATTAGTATATAACTCTGAAATTACGGCACCCAAGTCAGTGAAATTGGGTACAGATATTGTTTTGATAAATATCTAATTGTACTGAGAAGAATTTGGCAGTGTCAAGTTAATAAATAGGTCATTTGCATATTTTATGAAGTTTTGTAATTAGTGATATAACTCAAAAATAACTGTACCAAATGTTATGAAATCTGCTGCAGATACTGATCCGACAGATATCTAATTGTGGTGTAGAGCATTTAGTTGTGTGAATTTAATTAGGGGGTCATTTGCATATTTAATGAACTTTGTAATTAGTGATATTACTCCAAAATTAAAGCGTTAAATTTGATGAAACTTGCTACAGATGTGGATCTGATAAATATCCAATTGTACTGAGAAGCATTGAGCAGTGTCAATTAATAATTAGCTCATTTGCATATTCCATGAAGTCTTATAATTAGTCATATAACTCCGAAATAACTGCATCAAATGTGATGAAAACTGCTGCACATACTGATACGACAGATATCTTACTGTGCTGTAAAGCACTTAGTAGTATAAAGTTAATTAAGGGTTCATATGCATATTTAATAAACTTTGTAATTAGGTATATAACTCTGAAATTTTGGCACTAAAATTTGGTGAAACGTGCTACAGAAATTTATTTGACAAATATTGAATTGTGCTATGAATCATTGAACAGTGTTAAGTTAATGTAGGGTTTATTTGCATATTTAATGAACTTTGTAATAAGTGACATTACTCTAAAATTACAGCATTCAATAAAATAAAACATGCTACAAATGTTGATCTGATAGATATCTAATTGTCCCATAAAGCATTGAGCAGTGTCAAGTTAATTGACAGCTCACTTCAAGTTGCATATTAAATAAAGTTTTATAATTAGTGATTAAACTCTGAGAGTACTGTGCGAAGTTGAAAAAACCTGCTACATATAGTGATAACATATATCTCATTGTTCTGTGAAGCGTACTACTATTAATTAACCTGTTGAAAACACGTGAGCATATTCAATTCATATCTGCTTTTCTTTTAAAAAGTACACTGCTTTCATACCCTTTTTCTTACGATTCCCCTGTCCTATTTAAATTTTCTATTTGCACTAGGACCAAACAAGGTAATTAAATAGTTTCAATATTTTAGGCTGCTTACCTCCAATAAAAATACGTCATTATCCAAATATCTGTTTGACTTATTATATATCATAATATTTGATTTATCCGTGTTGACCGTTAAGTGCCATTTTGAATTGTACATGGCTTATTTGTCCAAACAATTTTGTAGTCCTTTTTTTGGACTTTGACAGAATAACGATGTCGTCAGCGTAAAGAACACAGCTGATGCTAGTCTTATCAAGGGTTAATGGGTCACACTTTTCATTATCAAAGATGTTTTGAAGATCAGTAATGAACAGGTTGAAGAGTGTTTGACTTAGCTTACATCCATGTTTTACACCTATGGTAGATTGAAATGTTTGGTAGTCCCCCGTTAGCTTTAATCTTGTAGTCATATTACTATAAATTGATTTTATAATAATTGTACATTTTGGCCTGTTATATTATTTCCCAGGAAATGCTTTTTTAGGGTCGATGAAGCACGCATACATTTTAGTGCATTTTTTACTTTTGTTGGTATTCACTATGATACAGATACTTGTGGACAATGGTTTGTAATATAAACATATTATCGGAGGTACGGCAGTTTTTCCGAAAGCCACATTGTTGTTTAGTCATTGTCTTGTTTTTATTCAGGTATTCTGTCAATCTATCATTTAATATACCAGTGAATAATTTTCCTAAACAGCTTGAAATAGCAATTCCTCTGTAATTTGAAGGGTTTGTTTTGAGCCTAATTTATATATTGGGACAATTAGACTAGTATTCCATGATTTACTCCAGAATTGGGACAACATTAAACTGTTTTCCAAGGGCACTTGTGAGATAGTATCCTCTGCATTTAAACATTTCATTGCACAATTTATCTTCTGCAGATGATTTATTGTATTTGAGTTGCCCTATAGCGCGTTGAATTTCATGGTTTAGAATATTTACTAAAAGGATATTCTCACAATGGTGCCATGAGTTAAGTTAATATTTTTTCTTTGTCCTCACCCCCACTTTTTGGCGACGGTTGCGTATTTTTGGCAAATTGCGTGGTTGCGTGTTGTTAGCCTGCTGTGTGAAACGGAGGCTTAGAGAGGGAGATTAGCGCCAGAACTGGTAGTTTATATACTACTCATGCAACAGACAGTGGACAAAATGCTTGATATAGGCCTACAACAATATACTCACATATACTGACTCTGTACATTTATTATATACGCTAAGTTTACATGTATGTATATATAAATGCACAAATATACTATACACCTGGTGTTCAAAGACATGCATTACGTATACTGTTAATATTCACCACGTATATCAACGCATTGATATGTTCCATCTACAAAGACATACGTTGCGTATACCACTAAAATCGTGTTCCATATACGTCAATATACGTCAATATACTGAACGTATCAGGTGCCGCCAACTAAGCTGTTCGTGCAAAAAGGTGTTCGTGCCAAGTTTTTCAGCGGGCGGGCAAATTTCAAACTAATCAGCGGGCGGGGAGAAAATCAGATATTTACTGTGGGGCGGGGAAGAAATTTCAATACTTTCATCGGGCGGGGAGAAAATTTTGACAGTGGGCACCGGAAAATACACAGAGGGACGGAAAGCGGCGTGCTTGATAAAACTTGCAGGAGAAATTAAGCGCCTAACTTATAGGGGAGCAATGTTCAAAGGTATACTGCTAACTGCTCGCACGGTTTTGCGTTGTTCTGGGTGCCTAGTGGGAATCTAGTTGGCAATGGACAATTTTAGTAGTAGGGAGAGGGCAGCAGGAGCTTGAATTGTTGTGGGGAGTGGGGAGCAGGTATACTGTAGATACCGGCATTCCAGCTTTTGGCCATACAAATTTTGACGTGGGCACTATCCGAATCAGGCCCCGAGAACCGGATAGTGCCCATGTTTATGAATATTCAGCGTGAACGAGGGCGATAAAATTAAAAGAATGCTTTGGATAAGGCTGGCAGGAACGCAAACAAATTATCTTCTCTAAGTCCTAAATTCTACACTTGGCTCTTCTAAGTATTTCTCTGCACTCCCACCTGGTCAGTCCACAAGGATTTGAGTTTTCGATAGTTGAGAATGGTGACAACAACGATGTGTCCATTGTCCATTGAGTTGAAACGGGTACTAGCAAACTATTAAAAGTGCATGTTATGTTGTAAAATACCAAAGTCACCATTTTTGGACGAAAATGAGAAGAAATACTTTGCGACACACGATAATTTCGAGTATTTAAGCCCCACAGTCCTCGAACCACGGCCATACATGAACGCACTCGCGTATGTCCGTACGCTCCAAGCTGACATTGAATGGTATGCACTACACGACAGAGATGAGTGCTATGCTTGCGATCGTGTCGATCTGTACGACGGTATGACATGTATCAATGGTCCAGTTCAAGTGACTTGAATGACTATATAGGCCTACAAAACAGTTTTGATGTTTTCTGATCTGTTATGGACAAGGGTCCGGCATTCCCTGGTGCAGAACATATCGGCCAAGGGGACTAACACTAAAACTAAACTGACCAACTTCGCCTTTTGTAAGCGCTAGCGTTCCCGGGACAAAGATTCGTTCCGCCCGTACCCGGGCCCGTACCTCGATCCCAGCTTTGTATTTAGCCGGCGGTTAACTGTTTTTATCTTTTTAACTAATGTAAGCCTAGTGTAGCCATGTGATATATATATATATATATATATATATATATATATATATATATATATATATATATATTATATATATATATATAATTTTACTGACAGTATTACACTGTTACAAACCAGTCTGTTACGATGGACTGTGTATACACTAAAGTTTTCGATTTTATAAACCAGATAAAATTCAGATCTTTCAGTTCAGGAGACGAAGTTTCTCTTAAAACTCAACCAACAAAACTGAAATTATGATGATCGTTCTTTCTCGTATGTCGCTGGAGCAGCAGCCATAGCTCTCGTACGTTGAGACGGAAAAACTCTTTTCCGTTGCATGACTTGAGGTTTCCCCGTTTCAATCCATATTCGTCCGGGTAAACGAGAGCTACGACTGCACAAATGGATAGACTTTCTAGTCATATTCGGTCAGCATCAAGTGCCGAAGTTTTAAAATCTTGACTAAAGACCTGCTTTTCTGAGAAAGTATAGTCATGCGACAAGCGCCAGTGAAAATGTTATTTATGCTTTATCTAGGTGATTTTGCTCAGCTCATGTCTGAAGTTGCACTAAAAATAGCGTTTAGAAACCGATAAACAAAATGTTACGCTTGGTGGGGGTGTCCGTGATAAGTGGAACGGCGTTTCTGAACATTCACTGGCCATGCTTTGTTTAGGCGTCAAATTTAAAATTCATTTGTTATCAGTCAGTACATATTGACGCACACACCCAAAACCTCATTAAGCTAGCGAAAGCTCTCGCAGAAATTTGTATGGCAAAAAGCTGTCATTGGAGAGCAATGGGCATCAAAATTCAGTGGGAGGGCATATTTTCAGCGTATGCCAGTAAGAGGGCAGTTACGAACAGCTCTCACTTTCCCTCCAAATTTTAGGTCAGGGTCAAAAATAAGAAAAATCGGTATATCAGCCTGCAAAACATGTTTTGTGATGATTTTGCGAAATTCATGAAATTTACAAGTTGGCGGCACCTGCCGTATATCAAGCATTTTGCCAAGTGAGAATAAAGATGAAAATTTCTCAAATCCGACAAGCAAATCCGATTGTCCATATTGTCGGAATATATGGTTAGATGATTTCTACTTGGCGGTTTCACCCCTGTACGAAAATGTAAGGAGTACCCCTTCCTGGGGAGGGACCGTTTTACACGTATAGCTCTGAAAGGAAATGCATATGTCCTGCATAAGATAAATATTAACACAGGATGCAGAAGCCAGTACACACACATAAACACATACGACCGATCATAACAACTTGGGAAAACACTTAACTCGAAAGTGGCATTATAACCCTTTCCTGAACATATATACGTTTTTCGAGTTACTGTCACTTGCACATATGTCACAACGAATGCACCAACATGTATCACAGGGATAAAATCGTATACGTTGTAACATCGATGTGCATACGTGACATTTCTCAAACACATGATTGATTTTTGTTTCATGATAAATACTTGTGTATTAGACCTAAACATTGCCAGAGCCTCACACATGTGTCTTCAGTTGTACATGATTCGTTATACAGTATCAAGCTCTAATGTAGGCATACGTAATACACGTATTTAAAAAACCGCACTTTAAAGGATTATTTAAGGCAAGATAAGTTGTCATGGATACTTTAATTTAAATTGCACATCTTTATTTAGAATATCAAGAAGTTTATTTTATCATTGAATAAGAATTGAGAAAGGGGATTAGGAGAATCGACACATTAAAAATTCCTCCAAGTTTTTTAGACTTTTGTCAGTAAAAGATTTATTAGAAGAAAAGCGACAGAATAAGTTTCAAAAAACCAAAAGTAACGACTTTTGTACACTTGTAATGATCGCGCAATTGTGGCAAAATTAGTCTCAGTAGCTTCACCGCGCGCGGTTTAGTTTAAAATGTTTGCTGACGGTGCAAAAAACACAAATATCAACTTACTGGCAATAACCTACTTCATAGGTGGACTTTGTTGACAAAGCAATAAGATCTACCAAGAGCAGGCTTTCTTGACAAGCATGCGCTTATTTTCTAAACATTTCTATACATTTTAGTGCGGAAATGGCAATATCGTACTCCGCGGAGTCCGTAGCTCAATGCGAAGGTCGGTCGCCTCTAGAAGTGAGTAATAAGTTTGTTGATATTCGTTCGCTATATATCCTGTTTTGCTATAGGTTTTTGTAATCCCTAGAGGTTAAATCAAATGTCAGGTGGTAATTTTGTACTGATCAGCAATGTCAGGAAAGTGGGGTACAAGCTCTCATCTGTTTTCGCGTCTAGTTAGATAACGTCTCTCACATTTAAGTGCCCTTACCTCAGTCACAGTTGCCTCGGGCTTTCCTCCATATGATCCATGTTTATCTCTTAAATCATCTACGTCATCCTAGATGTTCAATGGTAAAAGTATGAGCAGGATAATTAGATAACCAATAGTGCATGTGCCCTCTACCTTACTAATCTCGATAACTTTAAGGTATTAATTTTGTAAGTTTTGACAAATCAGGGGACAAACTTTTCAATTAATTGCTGGTAAGGCGTGATTTGACATAATTCTGTACTATTTTTAAGTTCCTACTTCTGTAAAAATGGTACGACCATAATACGTTTAACTTGTGTTTATTTTAATACTATAGTTTTTAAAAGAAACCTGAACATCAACACACACAAAGACACACACTCTGCCCCTCATTCATCAGCATTAAAACAACACGTATTTATATTACATTTTGACTCAAACCTAAGGTGAATGGGTTTCTGCAGTAACTACAAAGACAAACCCGTATGACAGATTAATCCGTTATCGTTAGCTTTGTCTTTGTTTGTTAGCTTTACAATTACATATACATAACAAAACCTTGTTAATGACAAAGTTAAGTGTGGCCATTTATTTACAGTAAATAATCAGTCAGGTAAAAACAACGTCGCCACACTCCATGTTATAGCTATAAGAGTTGTTGCTAAATATACTGCTGTGATATTTATTTCCTTATTACCGAAACGGACGACCTACCAAATTAGTTCCATCCGATGAATCATCTACGTACATCATCCTAGATGTTCAATAGTAAAAGTATGGGTAGGATAAGTAGATAGATAGATACCTTACTAATTTCGATAACTTTAAGCTTTTAATTGTAAGTTAAGACGAAACAGGGGACAAACTTTTGAATTTATTGTTGGTTAGGCGCGATTTGACATAATTCAGTACTGTTTTTAAGTTCCTACTTCTGTGAAAATGATACGACCATAATACGTTTAACTTGTCAATACTGTCAGTCCTTACGAGAAATCAAAGACACTGCCCCTCATTCATTAGCATTAAAACACCAATATGGATAGTACATTTTGACTCCAACTTAAGATGAACATTCATTGACAGTGATAATCTGTCAGGTAAAAATAATGTCGCCACATTATATCTAATAGTTTTTAGAGTTTTTGCTAAATGCACTGTTGTCATATTATTTTCTGATTGCCGAAGCGGACAACCTACCAAATTAATTCCCTCGCAAGGAGTGTATTACAAATGCCCAGCAGACTCTCCTTTTACTAATCTGGCTGAGGATTGATGATGACAGCCCTCCGATGATTCTTTTCAAAATAAATCGTCTTCAATGTCATCCAAATCCTTCTGGAGCAGAGTCACGTATGAGTACACAGAAAATACATTTTACCCCTGTGACAGGCATTGTACGAACCCTGACACAACCCTGTGGTACAGATCTGTGTTTTTTCTAGGCTGATGTGCAGGCCTGTATCCAGGGCTGTTGGGACAGGATTGTGTAGAGTGTTATGAACACGGGCCTGTGAGAGGGTCTGAAATTTGTGCCTGTGTCAGCATTGCATTTATAGGAATGTGCCCGGCAATGTGAACACAGATATATAACAGGGTCAATTATTTTTTAATATTCACACAATTACGCCTCTATTTATTTCTGTAATAAACATTATCCCCATTTTCTAAAAATATACACCCCTGAAATCAGACTAGTTTTCAGAACCTATAACAGACCCTATAATTCAACAGTGACACACCACTGGTTGTAAACCGGTATTTCAGTCATGCGGTAACAGCACTGGATACACTCACAAATTGCATCACTGTATACCTTTCTTTTAATACCAGGCCTGATACAGACCTGTTCATACACCCCTGATATCTGACAAATTTTACAGGCCCTGTAACAGAGGTTATTTCTTTTGTACTGTAACAGGCAATTGTCAATCCTGTTAAAGACATGTACTGAAATCTGCCTGTAGTTTCTTACTGTGTAATTGTCGGGCTGGTTGTAAGTATTTAAGTATTGCGTGTTACACTTTACACAGACTTCACGCAACGGCGTAATGTAGTCGTTAGGGACCGTTCAGTTTTTACGACCTGGGGGGGGTCGCCGGTGTTAAAAATAATATAAACCCCCTGCATTTTTCGTGAAAAAAGATAACCCCCTTTGTCAGACGAAAAAAATTGATGACCCCCACGGCTGAAAAATAACCAAAAACCATATATCAAATTTACCCGCACGGTTTGGATTTGAACTCCGGTAGGCGGCGGCACTTTATTCGTGGCAGCAGAGATGCCAGTGCACAAACTTCTCAGCAACATCCATGCAAACGTCTGATAATTAGGACAACTGTTAGGCAATTTTAAACTTCATCTCCATAGACAACTTATGTCCATCACACTGTTATGCAAATTCCCCTTTTTGACTCAATGCTACCATTCAGGGTCGTGAGCATGTAAATGGTCCTTCAAAGATGAGATAGGCACTTAACCAGATACTACTGTAATATGAGTTGGCGCAGAAGGCAGCCCGCTGCTTATTGTAGAGGGTTGGCAAAGTCCGGGCCTGCCGGTAAAGAGGGTCATGGGCCACGTAGAGTAAACTTTATTGTAGTGGGTCGATCATGGCCATTGCATGAAGTAAACCTAAGTGGAGTTGGCTGCCCGTTATGAGGGTCATGGGCCATTACAGATAGTAAATTTATTGTGATGGGCCGCCGAAGGTGGCCCGCCGGTAAAAGGGTCGATCATGGCCATGGCATTAAGTAAACTTTATTGTAGGTATTATGTTTTTGAAAATGTGGTGACCCCCCTTTCCTACCACTGAAAAGGCGATGACCCCCCTTCACAGATTCCTAAATTACGATGACTCCCCTGGATTTTACCGCAACCGGCCGTAAAAACTGAACGGTCCCTTACAAGACAGACATAACCATTCGACCTGGAGAGAAGTTGGCAAAGCGGTACTGTTGACATATTCGATGTGAGAATGATGAATATCGATCGAACCAGCAAATAATTTCATTTTCTGTACAGACTTGCAAGAAGGATTTTGTTGGGTTAAAATCCCAAGATACAGGCAAAAATCACTAGCAAAATTAGATATCATATTACTAATAAATATTGCCAAAGATATTTTAGGAGCCATTCAAATGCGTGTATGTCAGTCTTTCTCAGAGTCTTCATTATAGTATTTTTAACAACAGAACATTTGGATCAATGCTTTTAACAAAAACTGTTTCTCCTCAATGAAACTGGTCGGTCGAACGTCAATTCATTAACATATCAAGCGTTGAAAAGTTACCATCAGTCTTTTACATTTCTCTCGCGCTGACTGGTAATGCTAATGCGCCCTATAGCGGACGTGAGCGCACACCTGTCTATTCACACGCATTATTGTGTCACGACATCGACCCGATGAAGTCGCCAGTCTTAGCGGCTTGCGATGTAGCCATTTTAGTCGGGGAACATAGAAACTATTTCAAATGTCATAGTGGTCATTTCCCTATTTAAATGACGGCATTAAGAACATTTGGAAGTACCTCCACGGTGACCTGTTCTCTACATCTCGCCTGCGACTTGATTGAAGGTGGTTGTGGGATCATCGGATTAGGTTGTGCCGTCGATGTATCCAGCTTTCCACTTATTTCTTCTTCTTTAACCGTCGCTACGACTGAAGCTTGGTCCTGTGTATCTGTGCATAGAATATTCTATTACAGTATATACACCGTTTAGTTTATCATTGCAAACACTTTCAGAATGGATGTAAGGAATCAACAATCTATGCAGAAACTTTTAAAGTCATAATAGCAACTTTGGTATTATGCACTATTGTGTCGTTTTACTACTCATAATCATGTGGTGAAAATTCGTATTTTCTAACCCATTCTCCTTTAGATTCAATTTTAGTTTCATGGGTATTCAATTATAACTAACCTTTATTTTTTAACATTGGGAATGTTGAATTCACTCGCATGAAAGAGTATTGAAAAACACTTCGACTAGGCTAAAGATAATTACAAACTGGCGTTTCACAATGTAATACCTTTATTGTTACAGAGAGAGCCGAAAAAGAGTTTCTGAAATGAGGCAACATGAAAGTGACTTGTTTTCGTCAACTTAAGAAAGTTGTACTGATGATTTCCTTGGGTTTAACAAACCAAGTGACTGGTAGTATGAATGGCGAAGTCGTACGCTTCGCACATTGTTTTACCAAAAAGCCATTACGAGTTTTAAGAAAATGTTGTAACACAGAAAGACATCTGATATACAACTGCATTTTTGGAATACCGCTCTGCCTTCTCAAAACACGAGTGGTCAAGACTGATCACTATACTAGGATCAATACTACTCCCTTCCATAAATCATCTATTCTTATTAGTCACACGTATATCAGTCAATAAGGGATCCGTCATTATTTACGGGCTCGGCGGTCGGAGAAATGTCATCGGAAACTCCAAATTTTCGAGTAACCCCCAACCCCTGCAAACCATGATGAATGAGTAACCCGTCTGAAACACAGAAATTTTGACTGACCCCCTCCCACTTAGAAAAATTAAATACTTATACATGTATTTGTAAAATCTACAAAATACATCAATAGTAACGACCTTTCAAATCCAGATGTACCCTGCTAGATTATCATCGGTTATCTCATGATGGTTGAAAAAGTGAAACCATCATAATGAAATTCAAAATACACAACAAATTACTGATATAAAAGTTCACGCTAAAGTAATATCCAACCATATAGTATAATTTAATTTTGACGACAGGATTTTCACTAGGACATCCAACTGGGCAGACTTTGAAAGTAAAGGGGGGGAACACGTAGGCTGAGGGGGCAATGTCAGTGGAGGCTGTTCACCTATCTTGAATGAATACTTTTGGGAACTTAATGAGTGCAATGGTGCAGTTTGGTGCATTCGGAAAGGTGTATGTTTAATTGTTTTGTTACTAAGCAAAACTATAAGAACACAAAAAGGGTAGAGGACTAGCAGGAGTTCCCCTTCTCGTATCGAACATTTTGAGAAATTGATGTGTAATGGTGCAATCTGTGAGGCGATTCAATTTGTTTTGCACTCGGGAAAACTGTTTGAAATTGACATTGAATACTTAGTCTGATATTTTTATTAGGGGCCGAGCGCCCTCATTGGCGAGGCCCCTATTGGTATTGCTCAAATTCTACTTCCTTCTTCTTCTTCTTCTTCTTCTTCTTCCGCCATATTGGATAGACGTACAGAAGAAGGGCTCCTATTTGTTTCGTTTTATACAAGTGAGAAGTGCCATCCTTCGTCAATTGTCATCAGTTTATGTTGTGAGTAGTGTTTAGTTCTATTGGGTCTTGTCTCCGGTCCGGCTTCATCTTCGATTAGGTGGATTTCCTTCGATTTTTTTTTGTCATTTGTTAACCCGTGGTCGGCAATATGGCCGCCCGGGAGGACAAGCCATTTCGGAATCTGACTCGCAAGCATGCTGTCAGGTGTACTAATATTGAAGGTGTTCCCGTTGAAAGTTATGTTGAAGAAATTGAAAGTTAGAAGTGAAAGCGTAACTGCCGCTTCTAAAATTTTTAAGTCGTTTTTGTGTTCTTAGCAACACTAGTTCTCTGTTATGTTGAAAGTATTGTTGAATCAAAGTTTGCTTTGTTTGATGGACTAGTCGATGTGGAACACATGGTGAAACCGGCTTCAAAATTAATTCTGTCAAATGTTCCTCCTTTCATTCCTGATGAAGTTTTGGAGGAACATTTATGGAAACTTGGCAGAGTTGTTGGACATTTAAGAGCAATCCCTCTTGGTTGAAAAAACGCTTCGCTGAAACATGTGAAGTCGTTAGACGACATGTTCATGTTTTGCTACACAATGAGAACATCAGTGGTGTAATTCAGATCAAATATGATGACCGTTTCTATTCCGTTTATGTATCTGTAGATGAACTGCGTTGTTTTCACTGTGGACTAAAAGGTCATATCCGTAAACGTTGTCCTAACTATCATGATCATAGATCGTCAGAAAACAATGATAATGACACTGAAAATGTTCAAAAAGACAATAATTGTGTGGATAAAAACTCAGGTTTAATGGATGTTGTCGAAAGTGAAGCAAATGCAAATGAAGGTGTTAATCAGCATATCAATACTACAGAAGTTAACACCTCAACTTCAAGTAACCCGTCAACGTCAACTCGCTTTGTTGAAAACAATGAGGCACAATCAGAGTCCGCTCACAAAGTCACATCTGTTGATGAAAATTCTGTCGATCAAAGACCTCTCACCAGTAAAAACAGTCAACCCACTGACGCTCAAGAGAGAGAAAAAGGTGTTAACTCTGCTGCAAACGTTAACGTCCATGCCGATGAAGACAGGGTACGAACCCCTGCTTCGCCTTCGTATTCTCCGCTCCCCTCTACTCCCGTTTTATCATTCGACCCCCCTTCTTCGTCATCATCTTCACTAATTGAGTCTCAATCACTTGAGTTTCCTGAGACTCCTTTTTCAGATATCAATGTAAATGAGTCTCAGGATTTGTTTATTTCTCAGTCACAGTCTCCAAGAAAAGCTTCTCAAAATCAGCTTATTTGGTCAGGAGTGAAAACATCAAACTCCTTTGATGTTCTCAGCGAAATGTCTGATCATGACAATGAGTCTGTTGCTTCTGAAATTTCTGACTTATCAGAATTTCAAGAAAAGCTACAAATCAAGCCGTCTAATATGCTTGAGTTTTTAGAAGACATTAAAGGCTCTAAAAATATGATAGAAAAATGTAAAGATTACTGCTCAGATTTTAAGGTTCTCATAAAGTCATTTGCTAACTTACGCAGGTCAGATATTGTCACTTGTGGCAAAGTTACAACAACATGTTAGACAATATTAGACAATAAAAGACATGTTAGACAATAAAAGCTTGGCTATTACGAAACATGGGAAGTAAAATCGTTCTTGTTTTTGCTTGTCTAGTGATGGCAAGTTTCATTTCTTGGAACGTAAATGGTTGCCATGATTCTTTGAAACGGTATAACATTTTGTCTTCGTTGAAGTCCAATCATTATGCTGATTTTTATTTTTTACAAGAAACCCATTCTACAGTGGCTAATCAGGCGCAGTGGCAAGTAGTTTGGCGCGCGCCTATTTATTTCTCACATGGTACTAGTAATTCTGCTGGGGTTGCAGTGCTGTTTCCACGAAACAAAAATGTTGATGTTGTTTCTGTAAAAAGTGTCGTCCAGGGTCGTCTACTTCATTTGCATATTAAAATGGATGACACTTCCTTTCATTGCTTAATATTTATGCTCCTTCAAGTGGAGATGATCGTTGTATTTTCTTTGAAAGTCTTCGTAAATTTCTCCTTGATTTTGATCTTGATAATGAAATATTGTCATAGGGGGCGACTTTAATTGTACTCTTGTTCCTGATTTAGATATGTCGTCTCATATTGAACCACATTTAAAGTCTTCGCAAGTTTTTTCTTCTCTTATTCATCGCTGTAAGCTTTCTGATGCCTGGCGTTATTTTCATAAGGAGGCTCAAAATTTTACGTGGCAGAGAGGTGAGCAAAAAGTCGCATTGATACTTCTTCATCAACAAGAGGTTGACTTCGAAAATTAAATCTGTGTCTATTGACTCTCCTACTGATTTATCTGATCACTCTCTTGTTTCTCTTGTTTTAACTATGAATTCGAGTGTCAACAAAAATCCAGTTTGGTGTCTCAATACCAGTCTTCTTAACGATGGAAATTACTGTACTTTAATTAAGGAATACTGGAAGGTTGGCGTAATGAGAAGGATAGGTTTTCTTCTCTTCAGTCTTGGTGGGATATAGGAAAACAAAAGATTAAAGAATTAAGTCAGCAGTACAGCACTGAACGAGTTCATCACGTTAAACGTTCAAAATATAAGCTTATTGAGGAAATTCGTACTTTGGAAACATTGATTCATACTCAGCCTTCTCTGGAAACAAGATATCATCAGCAAAAAGACCTGTTAGACAGTTTTCAGAAACTTGATACCAGAGGTGCAGTTATTCGTTCTCGTTTTCAACAGCTCAATGATTCTGATACTAATTCACAGTTTTTCTTTTCTCTTGAAAAATACAAAGGCTGTCGTAAATCAATTACTCATCTCCAACGTGAAGATCATACAATTACAGTAAATCAGAGAGAAATTCGTCAACGTACTCGTCAGTTTTGTCAAAACATTTTTACTGGTGAGCCTGTTTCACATGAAGTACAAAACACTTTGCTTCATGATCTATCTCAATTGCCTGCTGACAAAGTCACTCAACTTGATAAACCCATTAGTCTTGATGAGTACACCTTTGCACTCAAGAACATTGCGAATGGTAAAACACCTGGTGTTGATGGCATTCCTTGTGAATTTTATAAAAAATTCTGGTCTCTATTGGGGAACGATTTTCACCAGGTTTTTCAAAAGTCAATTTCCGATGGCCTTCTTCCAACGTCATGTCGTAGAGCAGTTATCACATTCGTTTAAAAACAAAGTGATAACTCCCTTCTTAAGAACTGGAGACCTATCAGTTTGCTTTGCTCTGATTATAAAATATTCACTAAAGCTTTATCGCTTCACTTGAAGGAAGTTTTACAAGATATCATTCATGTAGTTCAAAGTTATACTGTTCCAGGCAGACAGATT